>NC_079148.1:52341534-52389354 GCF_945859685.1 Eupeodes corollae | reverse complement strand
GTTAACTGAATACACATTTATAAAGATTTTTGGTAGCCATTTTTCGAATCTGACTTCAAAAACAACTTTACCACGTCAAAGTTTTGAGATATAACGTCATTTTAAATTCAATTAATAACTTACTTACTTGCTTAAGGTGGTACGTCTCCAGCCAGCTCGATCCCTAGCTAGCTGAATATATCTCCAGTTTCGCACGCCAAGTTGGTTGATGTCCTCTCTCACCTGGGTGCGCCACCTGAGTCGCGGTCTTCCTTTACTGCGCCGTCCCTCGGGATTGGATTCGAAGACCTTCCGGGCTGGAGCGTTGATGTTCATCCGCTCTACATGACCTAGCCATCTAAGCCGATGGACTTTAATTCTGCTAACTAGGTCAGTGTCGCTGTGCATCCCGTACAGCTCGTCGTTATATCTTCTCGTCCATTCTCCATTTATGCGTACGGGACCAAAAAATCACCCGAAGAATTTTTCTCTCGAAGCATCCTAAGACGCTCTCATCTTTCTTTGACAGGGTCCAGGTCTCAGCACCATAAATGAGAACCGGGATGATAAGTGTCTATAGATGGTGATTTTACATGCTCGAGAGAGGACTTTACTTCACAATTGCCTTCTTAGTCGAAAGAAGCAGCGATTTGCAAGAGTTATTCTTCGTTTGATTTCAGCGCTGGTGTCGTTGTCTGCATTAATAGCGGTTCCTAGGTAGACAAAGTCCTTAACTACATCAAAGTTATAGCTGTCCATGGTGACGTTTCACCAGTGACGTTCAGTGTCCTTTTTTGATGACAGCATATAGTTGGTCTTGCCCTCATTGACCACTAAACCCATCTTCTTCGCTTCCGTCGCAATGCTCGAAAACGCTTCTCTGACATCACGCTTTGATCTTCCAATTATGCCAATATCATCTGCGTATCCGAGTAATTGGATGGACTTTTGGAAGATTGTGCCTCTAGTGTTGACGGTTGAGTTTTGCACAATTCTTTCCAGAACGATGTTGAAGAAGTCGCATGACAGTGCATCGCCTTGTCTAAAACCTTTTTTGACATCAAATGCATCGGTAAGATCTTTTCCGACCTTGATAGAGCAGCGTGCAATCTCCATCGTCATTCTCCACAAACGGATAAGTTTTACAGGGATGCCAAAACTAGACATTGCTCGGTAGAGCTCTTCCCTATAGATGCTGTCATACGCGGCTTAAAAATCGATAAAGAGATGGTGGGTATCGATTTGAAGCTCCTGGGTTTTTCCCAAGATCTGCCGTAGTGTGAATATTTGGTCGATAGTGGACTTTCCTGGTCTGAAAACACACTGCTAAGGACCAATCAGGTTGTTGACGAATAGCTTCAGACGTTCACATAATACGGCAGAGAGGATCTTATACGCAATGTCAAGGAGTTTGATGCCTCTGTAGTTGGCACAGTTTAGAGGGTCTCCTTTCTTATGTATCGGGCACACTATGCTGAGATTCCACTCATCGGGCATGCTTTCTTCCGACCAAATTTTGCAGATGAGTTGGTGCATGCTCCGTACCAAGTCATCGCCTGCTTCTTTGAATAGTTCGGCAGCGATGCCGTCAGCTCCAGCAGCTTTGTTTGACTTCAGTTTAGATATAGCTATCTTCACTTCGTCAAGGTCGGGTAGGCGGAATTGTTGATCTGCGTCGCCGAGGTTGAGTGGTTCTATCTCCCTTACAGCGGAATTCGGTTCGTCATCGCCGTTATATAATTTGGAGAAGTGATCTTTCCATATTCTCAGCATCGACTGCGGTTCTACTACGATGTTCCCCTGATCGTCTTTACAGGCTTCGGTTCTTGGCTGGTACCCTTGGGAGGTTTTTTTTACCTTTTGGTAAAATTTACGAACCTCATTCCTGTTGTGACATCCCTCTATCGCCTCGATCGCGTGCTTCTCATGCTCTCTTTTTTTTCTGTCTAAGAAGCCAGTGTTCCTTTCTCCTTCTGTTCGTAGAGCTCGCGAGCAGCTCTAGTCCTTTTGTGCAGCGTCTCGCCCCGCAGCCAAATCGATCAGCCTGAATCCGTTGTCGGAGGTTGTGTCGTGTAGGCTGTATCTCCCGATTATCCCACCAAAGATGTCTTCTCTTTCTAGCTTGGCACTTAAATCTCCTAAGACAATTTAAATGTCATAGCCAGGGCACTGCTCATATGTCTTGTCCAAGAGCTCGAATAATATGTCTTTGGATTGTCGTGATGCGCTCGCTCACACTGTTGAAACTCAAGACTTTTTGCCTGACTCTAGTTCCAACAACAAATCTACACCTGCTGTTTTTGTTCTTGGTAGCAGTCGCCTTAGTATATATCGCAGTCTTTTAGTTTGCGTTTGCCCGGTCCATATGATCGCACTTCTTGAATGGCGGTAATATCTGCCTTGCAGCAGTTTAGGGCTTCCGCTAATTGTTCGGCTGCACGTGGTCTTTTAAAGGACCTAACATTCCACGTACAGATCCGAAGTTCGTTGTCCTTATTTTCGGCACAACCCCCAACCTGGAGGGCCAGATCCTTAGTATAACTCCAAGGAAGAGGACCCGGATAAACCGCTCCTTACATGCCTGGGCTCCGAATATGTCAAAGAAACCCTATGAGGTGTTCACTAACAAGTTCAACATTACTGGAACTGTAGACTATGAGAATATGAGATCTAGGTGTCTCCCCATAAAGTTTGCTACTCCATTTAGTTGAAAAAGACCACAATCGGACAGACGTTCAATGAACAGCGATTCAGATTCAGAAGAGATGTTAGTTGGAAAGAAGGATGCCTGATCATCTGAGGTGGACCAACTGAGATGGGGAAGATTAAAGTCTCCAAGAACGATGATCAAATCATTAGCTTGCACTAGTTCAAGCAGATAATCAATGGCATTAACAGCAGTTTGCTATGCTTTAATTTGTTAGGCTGGTCGAATATAACAACAAATAACAAAAAGACAAAACTTAGGGATACACCTTCAAATTCGATTGAAGTGGGAATACGGAGTAATGAACTTTCAAAATTACTATAGTGATAGCTTAACGCACATCACAACCGTGTGTATTACTCGCATGTTCCACGACATCCATTCGATAGATGGAATAGTCGTTAGTGAAGAGTTCAGTACTACGGATATCAGGTGTTAGGTTGGTTTCGGTAAAGGCAAAGATGTCATAAGGAAGGTTTTGGGAGTTTTTAAAGACGGCAGACGTTTTAGACCTTATACTCTTACATTTTGATAGTAAATGCAAAGACATTTAGGTTTAGTGGTCTTAAGGTTAGGAGCGATAGTATTACTTCATTTCGGAACGGGATTTTAGGATATGAGATAGTCGTTTGAAGAGATAAACCATCATGAAATTTCAAGAATATTTCTATAGGCCTTCTTGGGAGATTAAAACCTTAATGTTTGTATTTGTTTTACCTTCAAAGCAAACAGAATCTTTTGTAGCTTATACATCGTCAAAGGAAGAACTTATTACAAAAGTGTTAACAGACATTGAAGATAATTATAAATTTAATGTTCCGGCTTTCGAATCCACACCTACAGGAAAGTGCAGTAAAGGAAGAATGCTGATCACGTGGCGCACACAAGTAGAAAGTGACATAACGCAACTTTGAGCGCGAATTTGGAGATATCTAGTTAGAAACCGAGCTAAATGGAGAAGTTTGTTGGGTGAGGCCCTAGTTCACATGGGTCTGTAGCGCTACCTTTAGTAAGTAAGTAATTGCTGGAAGTCTGTGTGATCGATTTAGAATTCTCATGTTTTTCGTACGGCTCTGATCTTTATTGTTTGTTTTTGCGCTTGAAAACAAAACGAACTGTATTTTGTATCATTTTATATTTTGTATTTCAATTCAAACAAATCAATATATAAGTTCCTGAGCTACATATATGCGTGTTACCAAATTAAGGTTTATGTGAATACTATAAGTTTGCCTTGTCCATTTTATATATGAACAAGTTTTTTTGGCAACGCTTATGGGTACAGCTAGTATGGAAAAATATCTAATAACAAAAAGCTTAATCCAACCAACTTTAATATTTGTTATAACTGAGTCGAAAGTCCAGACCCAGAGGGTAATTTTTGAACACCATTATCTCTCGATCTGGACCACCTAGATGGCTGAAATTCCAGGATTGTGATCTAAGAATCATTCCTTTTCTAATGGTTTGCCTTTCTTTAAATAAGACCAATTTTACAACAAGTTATGGGCAAACAACTAAGATCAAACACCTCGCTTAATATGCGTCTTAGAGGGTCAAAAGTCCCTCCCCAGAGTGTAGATGGCTGAAATTTCAGAATTGTGATCTAGGAATCATTCCTTTTCCAATGGTGTGCCTATCTTTTAATAAGACCAATTTTACAACAAATTATGGGCAAAAATCCAAAATCAAACTTAGTATGCGAATATCTCGCTTAATATGCGTCCTGGAGGGTAGAAAGTCCCAACCCAGAGGGTAGATGGCTGAAATTTCAGGATTGTGATCTAGGAATCCATCCCTTTCCAATGGTGTGCCTATATTTGAATAAGACCAATTTTACAACAAGTTATGGGCAAAAATCCATGTAATGGGATTTAGATATTAAAAATCTAATTGAGAATTCGCTGTACCAAAAACTACTCTAGACGCCAATTATCAAACTTTTAAAAAAAACATCAATTAATTTTTGAAAATTATTAAAGGTGTTCCTTAAAAAGTTTTCACACTCACAATCACAGCAAAGCCCTCCGTGGAAAAATAAAAATGTTCCCTTAAAATACATAATTCGTATACTAAATTTAGAAAACATTTTTTTATAAATCTATGAGCTTACACATTTTGAGAAATTAAAATTCTTTGAATTTTTTTTCAATATCGTTTGCATTTCTTAGCAGCGAATTCCGATAAATGGGCAACATTTTGGGAAAAAATTCAGAACAACTTTCAATAGCTAGATTTTTGACAGACAAGTAAAACTATGTCTTATTTAAAAATGTTGTAGTCGGACTCCGTATGTTAATATTTTTTAAATAATTTTGTAGCTGTTTTCAGTCAGTTTTTTTATGAAACTGCCCTGCCGCTAAAAGGGGAAGAAAAATGCCTCCCTTTTTTAAACTATTTTTATCTTGCCTGAGTTCAACCCACAGGCTCTACCTTTCTGATGCACCGTTCACCAATTACCCCTATTCTATCAAATGAGGTTCTCAAAATATGGCTCTTCAAAAATGTTTAAGACATCTAAAACTCGTATTTTAAACGCTTAGATAAGACTCGACGTAGGTAAGTAGTCCATAACCTTTAACTGTATGACGATTTTTTTAAAGCACAAAGCCATGTCTACTAAATACCGTTTAAATCATGTTTGTATCCTACTTAAATTATTTCTGGATTTCTTAAATGCAATTTTTGTTAAAATATTAAAGCAGAATAAATTTACTCACCCATTTAAAAATATAATTTTGATGCCTATTATAAATCCAAACAACTGACATACGAAATTCTCTTTTTTTTCAACACTACCGATACCAAGGCCGACCGCGAGGCGCGCCGCGATTAGTTGAATATATGAAAAGAATACAATTAAATTCAAATTTAATTTACATATTTAAAACAAAAAACACTTCAAAGTCCTTTAAAATTTAACTTTAATACAGAAATATAATTTCTATTCACTTTTTTACTGCACAACAAGAGACAAACTAAACACCAAAGAAAAAAGATTCGAATTTTCAAATGTTACCGCCATTTAACATTACAACATCTACCTACCGAACCAACGAATTAACGGACCCGCTGAGCTACGTGTAGAATCAAACAAAAGAATTGAATTCTAATTCACAAATTAAAATTTAAAACACTTAATCTTGAGATTTCTTTATATTTTCTTACGTAAACTTTAAATTTACCGCTTACTTAACATTTTGTATAAAATTTTTGTATCGCACATAATAAAATAAATATTTTAATTAATTTGTTTTCTTTTCAATTCAAATTTATACACGATGACGATCGCGAGCACAAAATTTCTACTACTACCTCCGGTTAACAAAGAACAAAGATAAAGAAGAATGAATAGAATATGAAAAGAATTTGTGATGGCGAATGAGCCGCCATTTTGATTTTGGTAAATTAGGAAATATGTATGGTCGCGTTCATCATACCATCTCTTTTGGGTTGAAATGCATGAGGGGCGTTTACATTTATGTACATATTTGACTACAAGTGTCACCGCATTACATTTACATCTCTTATTCATTTCTAAAAATTTCATATCATGTCTTATAACAACCGGATAGATGGATAAGAATTATGTATGATTTAGGACTTCAGTCAAGAAGCGGAATTTGAAGTTTATAAAGGGATTTTATCAGTAGAAGATTTTTTTGTTTTCAAATACAACATTTATTATTGTTTTTAAAACCTACAATGTAAACATTTTGTAAAAAGTATCTGTAGGAGAAGCCGCTCTTAAATATCAAGCTATTAGCTTATGAGGTGGAAAATGAAAAATATAATTGTTCCTTATAATTAAGTTCCATATCATCCTTCCTGATAATTATATTTGCAGCCATTTGAGGAAGCCAATTCATTTAACAACAAAAAATTAAAAAACGAACAATTTTGTCAGTGTTGGAAAAGATTAAAAAAGTGCGTTCCCGTGGTAGTAAAAAAATTAAACTGCAATTATAATAGAATTGTTGCACCAGATCGTAAAGACTCTTCGAAATATAAGGAACTAGAGTTCGATCCAGTTGCATTAGGCAGGTTGAGTCGACATAATGGACAGGTAAGGCAGGTTTCTAGTGTCTTATTGGCCAGCTGCCAAAAAATTGGCTTCCAATTGGAATGTTAGTCGAGAAAATTCTCCTTAACTATGAAGTCAAGTCAAATTATGTCAAAATGACAAATGATCATGTTTTTTCATTCAACTAAAAGCTAAGCTTTATTATACTCCATGATTTATTTAATTTCCGAACAATTTCATTGGATGTTTTGTGTAAAAGGGTTCCTTGTCCTTGATATAAGTAATATTTCTTTACTAAACAAAATGCAATTCGTGATGGATTTGTAGTTTGTCTGAGGATAGTTTTATAAACAATAATGTTTTTGACATTTTTTGTACGATAAACCTAAGGTAAAGGTTAGTGAAGTATAGTTCCAAGTTTTAAATGTATGACGCATAAGAAACTACTACCTGGTTTTGTCAAAATGTATGTTCAAAGAATTGAGTTGACTGCAAATGAGGTCCCCTATGTCTGAAACTGCCCATTGGAAAATTAATTTTAGACATTCTTAAAATAAAATGATTATTTTTTTTTGCAATAAGCCAAATTGTTATTTAACGAACTTTGGAAAGTAATAAAATCAATATTTGAAGTTTAAGATGGAATATAATCGGAGAAGAAGAGTTATTGAAACGCAGCCAATTTGATACTTTTTTGTTTCGATATTTTATAGGAATCACTCAAAAATGTCAACATGACAATAATAAATTTTGATAATTAAAATCTAAAATTGTTCAATCGAATTGAATTGAGTTCAACCATCTTACACTGACGGAAAGTGCGGTGAAAGTCAATTTTATTATGAAAAGTGTGATAGTAACTCAATACTTTCCATTCGATTCCACAATGTTTTGAGATGTTTGAATTTTAAGTTTGAAATCAATATTTATGTATACATTTTTTTATACATTTCGATAGTTTTAACTCCTTATTATTTAATAGAGAATTTTGACAGAATAAAGATTTTATCACTTGCATAAACTTCGCGTATGTATCCCTTTTTTCCAAAAAAGGACCTTAAAAGTTTTCATAAAACAACGACGATGTGTTGTTCAAGTTTTTTGAATAAAAAATCAATGTTGACCAGTTTCCAGTTAGTAATAGTTTTTATTTTGTGTAGTACCCGTATCATGATGGTTAGTGCGATGGACTGTCATGCGAGTGATCTTGGGTTCGATCCCTGTCTATGCCACCTAAAGTTTTTTTCACGGGTACCGGCTCTTGCGAGAAATTGACAAATTCTCTAAGAGTAATTCTTGTCATGAAAAGTGCTTTCTCAATTTTGCAGTTCGGATTCGGCTTAAAAACTGTAGGTCCCTTCCATCCCTGACAACATAACTCGCACACAGGAATGGTTGAGAGTTGTCAGTCACTAGGACCTAGGTCTCAAACGGACTGTTGCGCCACCCAATTTATTTATTTTATTTAATAGTCTTATTTGATTTTTTTTTTGGAAAAACTATTGGTTGGATTTTTCAAAAAGCTTGACTAGATAACAAAAACGTTATTATTTGTTGGATTAAATTATCATGTATGTAGAATAATTTTTCCTACGTAAGATATTTGTGGAGAAATAAATCTTGAATATTTAGAATGAAACAACAACAACTTGTGTGTGCTACCACCAAGCTCCTCACACGCTAGATCACTTGTTCAAGCCCAGCCCGGGAAAAAGTTCTTCAAAAATTAAATTGAACATAAAGCGATTAAGCACCACTAAAGGAGTCTGATGATCGGGTTGGTCCCCGTGAAATAGCTATAACTCCAGCCTATGAACTTGGTGGTAGTACACACAAGTTGTTGTTGTTTCATTTTACATATTCAATTGTAAATTCGGCATGCAGCTGCCTTAAACTGTGAGTATAGAATTTCATACAAAAACAAAAAAATACTAAAAATTCGTAAAATTAACTTTGAGAACTAAGAACACGATTGCGGCATATTTTTAACCCCGATATAGAGTCGAAATTTAACATCCAGGTTAGACACATTTGCTATTCATAAAGGATTTGGTCAGCTCTCTTTAGTTAGAAAAGGGGTTAAGTTCTTGTGCAAGAAAAAAAAAAATATAATGCAAAACTCTGTGTTGTTGATTCGTGTGAATCAGTGCTTTTCTTTTTTGTTGGGTGGTACCATTTCAACATTCAGGTAAATATCAAAATCTTGATCGATTATTAAGCCTATTGACATTTAAATTTTTTTGCTTTAAATCTTTTAAATAAAATGTCTTGTTATGTAGTTTTTTCAATTAGTTTGTCTATTTACCGCATTGAATTGCATATTTTTACAACATTGTTAAATCAAGGAGATTCAATCTTTTAGAAAAGTGCTTTTGTTATTTTTGGAAGTAGTTTTTTTTTAAATGAATTGTCATATAAAACTTAATGAAAAATAATGAAGTTGCAATACAATAAAAAAATATGTTTTAGTTTTGAAGCGTCAAATAAAAGTGTACAACTTCTTGTTATTGAATGCATTTCAATCCAAAGTTGCTTGTTGCTTAAATTCTTTTTTTTAATTACTTCAAAATGGGTAAAAAAAGTGCAGTAGAAACACTAAAACTGATTATAAAATTGAGAAAAGAAGGAAAATATTACCGCGAAATATCCAAAACAGTAGGCACATCCCATAACACGGTGAAAAAAATGTTGGACAAATTTCAAAAGTTAAAGATCGATCTCTTCCCGGAAGGGCAAAAAGGCTATCTGTAAGTGATGAACGTGCTACCGTTAGGGAAGTGTGAAAAAATCCCCGCTCTAGTGCAGTTAAAATTACCGAAAACATTACCCAATCTTCTGGAGTCAACGTTAGCACAAGCACTATCTGGCGGACCCTCCATAGTAGTGGGCTACATGGAAGAGTTTCTCGCGAAAAGCTATACATTTCTGAAAAAAGTCAGAATAGAAGACTTCTTTTTGCAAAGAAATATCAAAAAGAAAGTTTTTTATTCTGGGGAAATGTTCTCTTTAGTGACGAGAGCAAATTTGAGATTTTTGATTCAAGAAAACCACCAAAAATATGGAGAACGAAAAAAAAAAAGATTATGCCCAAGAAAATTTAAATTCAACAATTAAGCACGGAGGCGATTCAGTAATGGTCTGGGTATGTATGGCATCATCTGGAGTTGGGAAACTCGTCTTTGTTGACAATACATTGAGAAAAGAAGATTATCTTAACATTTAAAGGGACAATTTGTGATTCATGGGTCTTCCAAAAAGACAACGACCCCAAGCCCACATCGAAAGTAGGTAACTAATGGTTACTTTACCGTACACCCAAACAGCTGGATAACCCTCCGCAATCCCTAGACTTAAACCCCACCGAGCGTTTGTGGGAGTATCTGGATATGCACATCCGAAAGAGGAACATTTTAAACAGAGAGTCACTAAAGTCAATTCTAGTTGAAGATTGGAAAAAAATCCCAACCTAATTGACAAGAATGCTGTTTTAATGGCGAAAGGTTTTTACTTTAATTAAATAATGTGCACTTTTTTTTGACACTTTAAAACTGAAATATATTGTTTTATTTTCTTATTTTTTTAAGTTATTAATATCTGTAAAGTTTTATTTGGAAATTCATTGAAAATAAATATTCTAAACAAATAACATAAGTATTTTACTAAAATAACGAACCCACTTGCTCTAAAAGGCTTGCGAAAATGCAGTTAATAGCTGTACACTTTCTTTTGATGATCACAGTATGAATTTTGACCCATTGACTTTAAACTTCTTTAACCTTAAACCAAATATTGAAGTTAAAGTTGTGTGCAATTTTAAACAAAATCTAATAGACAGTTTTTCTCTATTTTAAAAAAAAAAACAAACTTGAAATAAAATTTTATTTTGAAATATCTTTAGAAAAAAAAATCGCTTCAAATTATTTAAATTGAAAACTCGTTTGACAGTTTTATTTTGTTAAAAAATAAAATAGCAATAAATCATTAATTGACTTAACTCTCTTAATATCAAGTTTTACTGATTGTACCCTTTTTTAATTCCTTAAATGACAATTTATTGCAAAACATTATAATTTAAAGAATACTAATATCAAGTTCATAGTGTGGATTGCATCCCAACCTATTTGTTCATAGGGTTTCAATTTTGTGTATATTTCATTTCTGCAGCCTGTTGTTTTATTTTTACTAAACATTATATTAATTAAAAAATATTAGTATTAATGAATTTCAATACGATTCCATTTGAATTTAATCTTTTACTCATATTTCAATCCGTCTTAGCCATTTACATGCATTTCAAACCAAAAAAGTAGATAATGATGAACGCGACCATGGCCGCCATTCGATTTTCCATATTCCATATTCTTCTTCTTTATCTTTTTTCCTTGTCAATCGGAGGTTCCGGTAACAGTTTGTAAAATTCTTATACTCGCGATCGTGTTGTTACTTGAATTGAAAAGCAAAAACAATCAATTAAAATATTAATTTTAATATTTGTGGTATAGAAATTCATATAAAATGTTAAATAAGTGGTAAAGTTAAGGTTTATGCTAAATAATATCAAATAATTCCAAAGTTATGTGTTTTCTTTTATAAATTCTGAGTTAGAATTCAATTCATTTATTTCATTCATCACGTAGCTCAGCGGGTCCGTTAGTTGTTCGGTTCGGAAAGTAGGTACTTACAAAGATGTTGTAATGTTAATTGGCGGGTGAATTTGAAAATTAAAATTTGATTCTTTGGTGATTTATTTCTCATTGCGCAATAAAAAGTGAATAGACAAAATAAATGTATATAAAAGTGAAGTGATTCTTTCTTTAATTATTAAAATTGGAATTTAATTGAATTTTCTTCATATATTCAATAAATCGCGTCGCTTCTCCCGGTCGATGTCGCGTTCGGTATCGGTAGTGTTTAAAAAGAAGTTGTTTTTCTATGTTGGTTGGTTGCGGTATAATTTACAAATTATTTATTCAAATAGGTAAGTCGCTTTATTTAGTTAAAAAGGAAATCTTGATAAAAATTTAGCTTACAAATAAATTAATTTTTGGAAAAAAACTGTCAATTCGATTTTTTTCAACATTTTTCAGAATGTTGAAAACAATATTTCTTATCAGATGAAATAAGTTTGAAGCCTAAATTGCATGGTTTTGAAAAGATATTTGAATCGATATTCAATTTTTACCAACTTTGAGTAATGTTTTTTTAGATTTTTATTTTTTATAAAAAAAACTGTCAATTCGATTTATCTCAAAATTTTTTCAGGTGTCTAAAACATTATTCTTCGTTGCACAAAATTGTTTTGTAGATGAAATCATATTTTAGTCGTAAAATGTTGGAGGTGACAAATTTTTTTTCCAGTTTTTTGATTTATAAAAAAAAAACCGTTTAATGGATTTTTTCAAAAGATATACTTCTTTGATATCACGTTACAATACATTACATAAAATTTAATTCCAGTCTCTAGCGTTTTTGACCCTAGAGGGTCAAAAGTAAACTCCCAGAGGTCCATTTTTGAACTTCAATATATCTCTATCTAGACCACCTAGTTGGCTGAAATTTCAGGATTGTGATCTAGGAATCATTCCCTTTCCAATGGTGTGCCTTTCTTTGAATAAGACCAATTTTACAACAAGTTATGGGCAAAAATCCAAGTTCAAACTTTAAATGCGAATAGAGGGTTCTAGAGGAGAGGGTCAAAAGTCCAGTCCCAGAGGGTAATTTTTGAACCCCATTATCTCTCGATCTAGACCACCTAGATGGCTGAAATTTCAGGATTTTGATCTAGGAATCATTCCCTTTCCAATGGTGTGCCTTTCTTTGAATAAGACCAATTTTACAACAAGTTATGGGCAAAAATCCAAGTTCAAACTTAAAATGCGAGTATCTCGCTTAATATGCGTCGTAGAGGGTCGAAAAGACAGTCCCAGATGGTAATTTTTTAACCCCATTCCCTCTCGATCTAGACCACCTAGATGGCTGAATTTTCAGGATTGTGATCTAGGAATCATTCCCTTTCCAATAGTGTGCCTATCTTTGAATAAGACTAATTTAACAACAAGTTATTGGCAAAAATCCAAGTTCAAATTTTAAATGCGAATATCTCGCTTAATATGCGTCCTAGAGGGTCGAAAGTCCAGTCCCAGAATGTAATTTTTGAAGCCCATTATCTCTCGATCCAGATTTTGATCTTGAAATCATTCCCTTTCCAATGGTGTACCTTTCTTTGAGAATTACCAATTTTGCAACAAGTTATGGGCAAAATCCAAGTTCAAACTTAAAGTGCGAATATCTCGCTTAATATGCGTCCTAGAGGATCGAAATTCCAGTCCCAGAGGGTAATTTTTGAACCCCATTATCTCTCGATCTAGACCACCAAGATGGCTGAAATTTTAGGATTGTTATCTAGGAATCATTCCCTTTCCAATGGTGTGCCTTTCTTTGAAAAAGACCAATTTACAACAAGTTATGGGCAAAAATCCAAGTTCAAATTTTAAATGGGAATATCTCGCTTAGTATGCGTCCTAGAGGGTCGAAAGTCCATTCCCAGAGGGTAATTTTTGAACCCCATTATCTCTCGATCTAGACCACCTAGATGCCTGAAATTTCAGGATTGTGATCTAGAAATCATTCCCTTTCCAATGGTGTGCCTATCTTTGAATAAGACCAATTTTACAACAAGTTATGGGCAAAAATCCAAGTTCAAACTTAAAATGCGAATATTTCGCTTAATATAGGTCCTCGAGGGTAGAAAGTTCAGTTCCAGAGGTTAATTTTTGAACCTCATTATCTCTCGATCTAGATCATTTAGATCCCTGAAATTTCAGGATTGTGATCTAGGAATCATTGCCTTTCCAATGGTGTACCTATCTTTGAAAAAGACCAATTTTACAACAAGTTATGGCCAAAAATCCAAGTTCAAACGTAAAATGCGAATATCTCGCTTAATATGCGTCCTAGAGGGTCAAAAGTCCAGTCCCAGAGGGTAATTTTTGAACCCCATTATCTCTCGATCTAGACCACCAAGATGGCTGAAATTTCAGGATTGTGATCTAGGAATCATTCCCTTTCCAATTGTGTGCCTATCTTTGAAAAAGACCAATTTTACAACAAGTTATGGGCAAAAATCCAAGTTCAAACTTAAAATGCGAATATTTCTCTTAATATAGGTCCTCGAGGGTAGAAAGTTCAGTTCCAGAGGTTAATTTTTGAACCTCATTATCTCTCGATCTAGATCATTTAGATCCCTGAAATTTCAGGATTGTGATTTAGGAATCATTGCCTTTCCAATGGTGTACCTATCTTTGAAAAAGACCAATTTTACAACAAGTTATGGCCAAAAATCCAAGTTCAAACGTAAAATGCGAATATCTCGCTTAATATGCGTCCTAGAGGGTCAAAAGTCCAGTCCCAGAGGGTAATTTTTGAACCCCATTATCTCTCGATCTAGACCACCAAGATGGCTGAAATTTCAGGATTTTGATCTAGGAATCATTCCCTTTCCAATTGTGTGCCTATCTTTGAAAAAGACCAATTTTGCAACAAGTTATGGGCAAAAATCCAAGTTCAAACTTTAAATGCGAATATCTCGCTTAATATGTGTCCTTGAGGGTAGAAAGTCCAGTTCCAGAGGGTAATTTTTGAAGCCCATTATCTCTCTATCTAGACCACCAAGATGGCTGAAATTTCAGGATTGTGATCTAGGAATCATTCCCTTTCCAATTGTGTGCCTATCTTTGAAAAAGACCAATTTTACAACAAGTTATGGGCAAAAATCCAAGATCAAACTTTAAATGCGAATATCTCGCTTAATATGCGTCCTAGAGGGTCAAAAGTCCAGTCCCAGAGGGTAATTTTTGAAGCCCATTATCTCTCGATCTAGACCACCTAGATGGCTGAAATTCCAGGATTGTGATCTTGGAATCATACCCTTTCCAACGGTGTGCCCATCTTTGAAAAACACCAATTTTACAATAAGTTATGGGCAAAAATCCAAGTTCAAACTTAAAATTCGAATATCTCGCTTAGAATGCGTCCTAGAGGGTCGAAAGTCCCGTCCCAGAGGTTAATTTTTGAACCTCATTATCTCTCGATCTAGGCCACCTAGATGGCTGGAAGTCCTGGATTGTGATCTTAGAATCATTCCCTTTCCAATGGTTTACCTATTTTTGCTACAAAGGGTAAGAGGGCTTAGATTTTATAAAACGGACTCCAATATTCTTGCAGGCCTTATCCTGCTTCGGCCTTTCGGCTATTTTACCTGTGTCAAATTAATTACATATTTTTTATATAATAAATAGTTTAGTATGTGCATCAATAGATAAATACAAAAATATAAACTTCATGGTGTATGCAATGACTATATAGTTTTATGAGCCAATATAGCCAACGTCAACACTTTTTATTACCAAGTCATTCAATGGTAAAACAATTAAATTGTCAATGTGCGACCGTAAAATGCAATCATCCATCTTCATGACGATTAATTGAATTACACTTGCAACCTTTTGTAAATAATTCTGTTGTTCGGTTCGCTATCATACATCCTCTTCCCCTTTTTCCCTCTCGGGCTCTGAAGCTGATGATGTTGATGGGGATGATGATGATGATGGTGTCTCCAACTGGATGTGTGCGGTGCATTGTGTTAAATAGTCCCGTCAATTAACGCGAATTTCATATAAATACAACATGCTGCAGTTCTGTTCCGTCACCGCTTGACGCCACCACCGCCCTCTGCCGTCATTGTACAGTGGATATGTACCATTACCATGAGCCAGCCCCTGATGTGTCAGGCCATCAGGAGTGGAGTACAGTGCATGTAGAGTATTATCGTTGCGAGAGACTGAAGACCGCCTCACATTTAACAGCCAGCATGATGTTTTCTTTCATCTCTGTTAGCTGAATGATGGCAAAGTTGTATTAATTACGACAGTTGTTGTGAGTGCAAAACTGTTGCGCGATAAATGAGTTCTTGCTTTGTTTTAATGCAATATATATGCAAATAACATGTGCAATGTGCATATGTATGCAACTGAAACGGTTCCTACACGATACACGTATGCTGTTGTTTTTTAAGCTTAGTTTTTGGGGTCTTCTGTCATTAGATTCTAAATTCCTCTTCGAAATGCCGCTATCAAACAGACTTGTATGGATTTGTCATAAATGCTGCTGAGGCTTTGGAGTTGAGTTATAGATTATGGATAAACTCTGTTTTTTTATTATAAGGCTTAAATGAATTTCCAAAACTTTTAGAATTCGTATTTGGGCATAACTAAATAGTAGTCAGGAATATCATTTGATACCTTATAAAATCCTTTTGAGCACAATGACGATGGAGAATGCACGCTGCTCTATCAAGATCGCAAAGAAGATGTCACCGATGCTTTAGATGTCAAAAAAGGTTTTAGACAACGCGATGCACTATCATACGACTTCTTCAACATCGTTCTGGAAAGAATTGTGCAAGACTCAACCGTCAACAGTATAGGCACAATCTTCCAAAGGTCCATCCAATTACTTGGATACGCAGATGATATTGACATAATTGGAAGATCAAAGCGTGATCTCAGTGGAGCGTTTTTGAGCATTGCGACGGAAGCGAAGAAGATGGGTTTAGTGGTCAATGAGGGCAAGACCAAGTATATGCTGTCATCAAAAAAAGACACTGAACGACAAAACGTCACCATGGACACTGGACAGCTATAACTTCGAGGTAGTTAAGGACTTTGTCTACCTAGGCAGCGCTATTAATGCAGACAACGACACCAGCGCTGAAATCAAACGAAGAATAACTCTTGCAAATCGCTGCTTCTTTGGACTTAGAAGGCAATTGAGAAGTAAAGTCCTCTCTCGAGCATGTAAAATCACCACCTATAAGACACTCTTCATCCCGGTTCTCATTTACGGCGCTGAGGCCTGGACCCTGTCAAAGAAAGATGAGAGCGTCTTAGGGATGCTTCGGGAGAAAAATTCTTCGGATGATTTTTTCGTCCCGTATGCACAGATAGAGAATGGAGTAGAAAATATAACGAAGAACTGATTGGGCTGTATAGCGACACTGACCTAGTTAACAGAATTAAAGTAAAACGACTTCGATGGCTAGGTCCTGTAGAGCGAAGAGACATCAACGCTCCAGCCCGAAAGGTCTTTGAATCCAATCCTGAGGGACGGTGCAGTAGGCCTTAACCAACTTGGCGTGCGAAACTGGAGGCTGGAGATGCTTGTTGGTTAAGGGCCAGGTCCGCCCCAGACTATAGCGCCACCTTAATGTAATGAAATGACCTTTACAATTTTGTATGTGAAAAGTATATACAGGCTCAAAAGATAAATATTGATAACGTCTGTTTTTAAATCGAATTATTTTTTATATTGGAAATTCACGATCGTTAAGAAATTCACATTTAAGTTCTTTTAATTTTACTGAATACTAATGAAAAAGCTGATATTTAGAAATGCAGTTTGTAAAAATATGGTTCATACAGTGCTGTCGAAAAAAACTGTCGATTAACTAAAAGTGAGTTTTCAAGATAAGGACAATAAATCTCAACAATTTGAAAAGTAAAAAAAGAGGCTGGGATGCGACCCACACTGATAACTTCCCATCTCGTCTGCGATTTGTCTTGCTTAAAAGTTTGTCCATAAATGTACTCGTATCAATTTTTACCAAATTTGCGTACTATTTTTTGTAGAGTTTATTTTTTATGAAAAAACGGACTGTTGGATTTTTATATAAAAATTACTGAATATCGAAAACAATATTTTCTGTGAAGTGAAATAAGTTTGAAGCCAATATTTTTAATTTTTGAAAAGCTATTTGAGTCGACAGTAAATTTTTACCAGGTTTAAGTATTGTTTTTTTACAGTTTCATTTTTTGTAAGAAAACTGTCAATTCGATTTTTTTCAAAATTTTATCGAATGTTGAAAACAATATTTCTTATAAGGTAAAAGTAGTTTAAGGTAGTAGTTCAACAATATTGTTGAAAAGATATTTGAGACATTTTTTTTTAATTTTTATTTTTTGTAAGAAAACTGTCAATTAAATTTTTCTCAAAATTTTATCAGATGTCAAAAACATTATTCTGTGTTGCACAAAATTGTTTTAGAGATAAAATCATATTTCAGTCGTGAAATTTTGGAGGTGACAAATTTTTTTTTTCAGTTTTATTGATTTATAAAAAAAACCCTTATATTGATTTTTTTTCAAAAAATATACCTGTTTTTTTAACTATGAAATATTCTCTCTTTTTTACTCAAATATTGTATTTTTTTATTTAATTAGTTTTTTTCGGCAGACGGCTTATAAAGCCATGCTTTGTATATCTTTTATTATGAAATATTGAACTTATAAAAAATTGAAAAAATAAAGAACTTATCTATCTATCTAACTATATTTCGAGAACAATTGAAGATAATGACTTTTAAATACGTTAAAGGAAATATTTAATTGACTCCTTTTTCATTCAAAACTAATTGAGAATTGTTCTTACAAAAAATGAAAACCTAGAATAAAACCGTTTAAAAACTGGCAAAATTGGGTTGCGACTCAATGTTGGAAAATTTAAGTACTCTTTCTTACTAAAATCCTGATCCTACTTAAAATGCTTATGTATTGGTTTTACATCTTAAAAATATCTCTTTAGCAAAATAAAAAATTGTCATCTTAAAAAAATATCGTTGGAACATTTTGACCAATTAAATAAGCCTAAAGAGTTCAGATTTTCTGATATTTTTATTTTCAGTACTGTATACATATTTGATTTACTTTCTTGTGAATATATTAAAAGATTTCGCAAAAAATTTCATTTTTAATTCGTTAATTTTATATTTTACTAGCTGACCCGACACACGTTGTTTTGTCATAAAAATAATTTCTAAAGAATATTTTGCTAGGTTAGGTTGGGTCCATTGTGATACCACTAATGAGGTTACTCATGAAAGAGTAACTGGTATTATCGAAGAAGGGATTACCGAGAAAGTTATTCCTTCTAATGGAGAAGGCTGGACATGTACATAGAAGGTGTTGGACTGTTTCCTCTTCCTCCTCGTCCATGTAGATTCTACAGTAGTCATTTGTGTAGACCTATAGCTTCAGAGCATGTCTTCCTATGAGGCAGTGTAATGTTATTACTCCAATTGTAGAGCTTATACTTTGTCTGCTGATGGATGTCAAACCATTTGACCGTTTTAAGTATATGATTGGCCCTATTTCCTTGGTTGCTAGGCAGGTGGTACTCTGTGACCATCTAGCATTTGTTGATTCTAGAGCATATTGTTTGAGAAGATATTTACAAGCAGCAAGTTGTGTTCCTATGTTATGTTTTTGTCTAACATTAGGCAGAAGTGTTCCGTTTTTGGCGAGCTCATCGGCTTTGCCCGGCAACCAAATGAGGTGAATATTAAATTGTTCCGTCATCGCATTCAGGGATGATCGACAATCGTGGACTATTCGAGAGTTTGGGGAGACAGACGAGAGAGATTTAAGAGCGGCTTGGCTGTCTGAGAAGATTCGTATATCCTTACAAGATATAACGTTTTCTTTGAGTCAGGATAGTGCTTCTTTAACCGCCATTACTTCTGCCTGGAATACACTACATTGATTGGAAAGTCTATAGGATAGACTGAGATTCAGTTGTTCTGAAAAGGTAACACTTCCAACTCCGTGATCGGTCTTTGAACCGTCTATATAGAAGTGTACCGCATCGTCTTCCAGGAGTATCTCTTCTTCCCAGGAGGATCTTGAAAGGATGAACACATGGAAGCTTTTACCGAATACCATTTTTGGGGTGGTATAGTCTAAGCGATCTGGGATAGATCTGAAACTGTCTATTTTGCTAGAAATAAATAACTTATTTTAAGTGTGTAAGGATGTGTTATATAAGTGGGAGAGAAATCACCAAACAACAAACTAGCAGATAGACTCATCGTTTGGCCTAGAGACTTATTAATAGTCATTGCAAATGCCAATCTAATTGAAAATTGAAGACGTTTGAATTGAATTGGCACATCTGTGGGTATAGAAAGGATTCCCGTTAATAATATATTTTCAACTCGAAATTTGCCATTTATAATTATGGCTTCGATAGCATTTTTCATTCATTTTTTAATTACTAATCACGAAGCAAAATTACCGGAGATCCAATCTTCAGTTGTAGGTAAATTATCGCATGCTTGGTAAATCCAAAAAGTTCAAAAACTCAGTTGGATAATTTACAGCTTCGGTAGAATCACAAACTGTAGTAATAGATTTGTATGACACCAAGTCTCCTGGTAACAAAATTTTGTATCTTGAGATTTTATTCGTTGTATCCACGAATTTCTGCTGCTAAAATTGATTTTTCTGACAGCCACTCATGATTTGTATATTGTCAATGAGAGCATCTTGTGAATTAATTATCGTGCAGAAATCGACTGGTAATTTCATGTATCCAGTTTTATCTGTAGTAACTTTTTCGTGGCCTATAGCTAACATTTGCTTTGAGAACGTTTTAGCGGATGGATCATGAAGCATTTGAACACGAATACTTTCAGTTTTACTTTTTCAACATTACGCCACAGTGGCGAAGATTTTAAGCAAGCGTTGATCTCATCACCGTCCGTTGAACGCGGAACAATGGGAAGTGTTTGTCTGAAATCACCTGAAAATAGTAACAGAGTACCGCCAAATAGTCTGTCGTTGTTTTTATATCTTTCAATGTCTGTGTGCCATTGTGTATTCATCCCACATGACCATTTATACTGCTTCAGCACTGTGGCCTGGGTAATTTTGAATATTTAGTGGCAGTTTAAATACTGAAGGAGTTGTTCTGCCTCCATCCAATAAAGTTTGCGCAATCTGAGAAGATGCAACAGCCACTGCGATACCATTATTTGATCGAATTTTAGCAAGAACTAGCGAAATAAGGAATGTTTTGCCCGTTCCACCTCGTGCATCCAAAAAAAAGAAACCACCTTGTCCTGCCGAAACTGCGAGCATGATGTGGTCATAAATGGTTCTTTGTTCTTCATTCATTAGTGGGACATTACGAGCGACAATCACTTTTTTTTTTTTTATAATAAGCGCACACTCAAGGGGATATATTACCCTTATTATGTAGACACAGTGTGAGCACTAGGAAAGGGAGAGTGGGGTTGAAAGGAGATGTCGGTGCACATTGGTTTTGAATTCCTGAATATTGCAATAGCTGGGAAAGACAGAGTGTGGCAAGGCATCCCACATTCGCATAGTACGGCTAAAGAACGAATCTCTGTACTTGACAGTACGACCGAAGAAGGGCTCGAGAGTATATTGATGAGCATTTCTAGAAGTGCGAGTATTACGGTTGAACTGTTTAAGGGGAGGAATGCAGCTGGCTATTTCTCTAGGGCATAAACCATTAAAATAACGGTAAAAGAGGATGAGACAAGAAACATTTCGATGATGTTCAAGTGACGTAAATGATCTTATGATGGTAATATCACCAATTAATTTAAATGCTCTACGTTTAACACTATCTAAGAGGCTAAAGTAAGTTGCAGGAGCACCAGCCAAGATAAGGGAGTTATACTCAAGTTTTGGACGTATACAAGTCTTGTAAATAACAGCCAGATCAGAGGGGGAGAAAAACTTCTTGCATCGCCTTAGAAAACCCAAACATTTTGCGGAATTTTTGGCGACATCGCGTATGTGATCGTTCCACAAAAGGTGGTTGGTGATACACATACCAAGAATATTGAGATGTTCAGTTTCCTCGATGCAAGTGCCATTTATGGATAATGGCAGGGGGGTATAATTCGCTTTAACGATACAAGACAGCATTGCGTTTTCGAAGCATTAAATTCCACGCGGTTTCTTATTCCCCATTGTACAATGCTGCTTAGGTCGGAATTTAATGAGCTTATCATATTTTGTCGTTGCAGTTCCACATCCGAAGAAGAGGGATGTGAATCTGAAAACGAATATGAAAAGCTAAGAGTACTATCGTCAGCGAAACAATGTATTGGATTAGATGTTTCAGACAGGAGATCATTAATAAAAATGAGAAAGAGTGTTGGAGATAGTACAGAGCCCTGGGGCACACCAGCATTTATTTTGTGGTTTTCAGACTTGAATCCTTCCAATACAACTTGTATTGAACGATTCGAAAGGTAATTACTAATCCAATGAAGCAGGGATTCATGCAAACCGAAAGCACGCATTTTCGATAAGAGAGCCTGATGCCAAACCCTATCAAAGGCTTTTGAAATATCAAGTGCAATAATCTTACTTTCTCCAAAACTATGTAAAGATTTGTTCCACTATTCGGTGAGATGAACCATGAGATCACCAGTGGACCTATTGCTACGAAAGCCATACTGTCGGTCATTAAGAAGCTTCCGTTCTTCAAGATATTTCTTGAGCTGATAATTAATCAGCGTTTCCATGACCTTGGAAAGAAGGGACGTAAGTGCAATCGGTCGATAATTAGACGGTGAGGAAGATTCGCCTTTAAATCACTGCCATTTCTACAGTATTGTATTGTAGTGTACGATTCAACTCAGTGTCTATTAAATCAGATGCATTTCGATTTGATGAATGTATACCGAAATGACCGAATGGTAATTTGGCAAGATCCTCAATAGCAATCAATGGTTAATTGTGCATAGCGTCACTGAATAATATCGTAAGATCGTTGCATCTCGTACGATGTTGATGCAATTAAACCTATTCTCAGACCTACCGAAAGTATATGCATAATGTCATTGAAATTGGTTAAGCCGTTAGAAGTTACATTTACTGTGTTAAACTTTAAGTTGTCTTAACTTAAGTAAAAAAAAAAACAAAAATCCTTTAAAAATACAAAAAAAAACCATGTGAAATATTTATGATTGAAATCGTCCTATGAAATGTGTGTAATAAATTAAATGTGGCTTCCCATTGCATGTTTGAAAAGTAAACAACTTTAAGTTGTATAATATGCCATAAAATTTGTTAAGGCGATTTCTTATATCAAAATCGCCATCTTAAACACGTCACTTAAGGCTTACGTCGGTCGCTTGGCGGTCAACCTAACCTACTCATTAAAGCTATGGCAATAAATCAAAAGTGTAAGTGAAAACAATTACCTTTTACATAAAATACCATAACACCCTCTCAAGGAGGGTTCTCATAAAACATAAACTATACGAAAATTAAATTTGACAAATATTTATAAGCACAGCAAAACGAAATTGTTATTATAATGACGATGATGATTAAAATCAAATTGCACACGAGTTGCGTGTAAAAATTAAGGCTTGGTCAGGTCATAAGCACCATCGCTACTCTACTTATACGATAATCGTCGTTGGTTTTCTTTTATTGAAGTGGCGGCGGGGGGCGATAGCTCGGCGGCGCGATTTAGTGATTCGTGGGTAGTTTTATTTTACGCGCTTTTACCTTATTTCCTTTTTTTTAATGGATATTTAAGTAAACAGTTAAAAAACTCACTCATATGTACGTTTGTAAGTCCTTAAGGAAAAAAAATAATTAAAAACAAATCCGGGGCGAGCCCACTTGTCAATCAACACACAAATACAAACAAAAGAGCCCCTGCGACACAAAGTGTTCGATTGTAATCAATTTGATGGCCTGCGAATTGCAATCTGTATTTCCGGATATGGTAGAGCGGCATGGATGGCGTTGCGGTGGGTGGCGGTATGTGAAGACATGATTGATTGTCATCCAATGAAGAGTGATGGATTCAGTTGGCGTCGTGTCGTTGTCGTTGTCGTCGTATAGTCATAGTCGCCCGGCCGCGGCCGTCACGATGGCGCTACGTGTTGTTGTTGTTGTCGGCCAGTGTTGCTAGTGTTGTTGATGACAGCACGAAGCGGCATAATTTGAATCGATGATGAATTAGTTTGTTGAAGGAGAAAAAACAAAAAAAAAACATTTTCCAAGTTGCTTATTTGCATTCGATACAAAATAATTGAATCTATAAGGCAACCGAAGGGAAACGCGACGGATTGAAGATAATTTCTTCAATTTAATATTTCAGCATAAAAAGCAGCTTTATTCTGATTCGGGGAAAAGATTTGGCACTTTTTTTTTGGAAAGTCTCAAGAGGTTTCTTCAATCGAAATTTTAAATTTGATAAATAAACCAATTCTTTAACAGATGCGACGAAATGGTTTTTAAAAATGTTCGATACCTGTGTAGATTTAAGTTTTGGTCTTTTTCTTTGTTTGTGTTTAAGCACGATTGAAATTTTTTAGTGAGAATAAGTTTGAATGAGTCTTAATGGAAAACATTCAGAATGGTCTAAGAACTTTTTTTTTTATGTTAATACTGTCGATTACCGGCCAACCTATGCTGATAATAACACCAAATAGAATTAGTAATAATTTAACAAATGTGTTATTATTTCTTTAAACAAAAAGGTTCAACAATGACTTTTGTCGTCTGTCTTTATAATTATTTTTAAGGCAAAAATAAAATAAAGATACGTTTCAAACTCTAGTTGTTAAATTCATTTATTAGTTGTTGGCGATAGTTCAGTGCTATTTGTAAGTATTTGATGATGCAGTTCCAATCCTTTATTCCATTTTAGAAATCTATTTTAGTGTTCATATCAAGTGAACCACTTCCTAATGTCTCTCAACGAATGCTTCTTAAAATTGGGCAAATTCCCACAAAATGTGCAAGGGTCTCTTCTTCGTTTGGATTGCAGAGAGTACAGTTTAGATTTTCAGTTTCTGTCCTTTGTGTTCCATTGATCACAATGAGCCCTGCTCTTGCTTTCAAAATCCAGCGAATTTTGGATATATCCCAGTCATCCGAGACGTAAACTTCACTAGCAGTATAATCAAGTAAATGGTATAAGCTGTGTGTTCTCGTTTGTTGTGCTCTTTGCAGAGACTCTAAGTGCTGGTGTTCAATTATTTTAACTGATACGCCATGCACAACTACCTTAAACAGAGTTTTGTTGGCCACGATCTCATCTAACTGTTCTACATCTTCCCGATTGAAGCTATTTTTCCAACTCCTAAACCAGAAAATCTTTTTTTCAATTATCAGCTTGGCTAAAAATCATCGTTTATTCAAAGACAGGTTTCAACTGGCATTCAAAGTTCAAGACATAGTTAGGCTACACACTTGGCAGACCCAGTACTTTTTTGAAGAAGTATCTTTGCATCTTTTCCACTTCATCATGTTGTAAGTCCCCCCATACTTGTGCTCCATAACCGAGAATAGCTCTGGTAACCGCGTTGAAGATATCGTTCTTAGAAGTTAATTTGACATCTTTATTAGTGATAAACCTATTCCACGTAAAATTTAAGCTCTGTCTAGCTTGTTTAGATCGTTCTTTGAAGTGCTCCGTTAGGCTTAGTCCGGAAGTTAGCCATATAATATGAAGGTACTCGTATTTGCTAACAACTTCAATGGTTGCTCCGTTGAGCTTCCAATTTTCTTGTTGGCTAAGTCTACCACCTCTTTTTCTAAAGACCATCGCTTTCGATTTCTCCAGGTTTATAACAAGATTCCACCGTTGACAGTATTCTGCCATCTTATGCCTTGTAATATGTCTATCTTATCAGCTATTAGCACAATGTCATCCGCATATATTAGCAATCGAATTTGCATTCCATTCAGCGAAATACCCCCTCCTATGAACTCATGGATATCATTTATGTAGAGTGCGAAAAATAGTGGAATCAGCAAGCAACATTGTTTAACACCCATCGTTGTTTCAAACCAATCTGACAATAATTGTTCCCCATCCCATACCGCAGCTGTTGTTTTATCGGATGAGTTTCTCAGAAATTCCTTAGATTTGCAGTTTGTATAAAAGTGCTCTTCGTCGATAAAGTCAAACGCCGCTTTTAAGTCAATGAAGAAACAGTAAACTTTCTTGTTGTCATTCATTTGAAATTTTATGATATAAAAGAGGTTAAACAGATTATCAGCAGTGTTGTAGCCTTCTCGAAATCCATTGGAACTCATTTAGGATACTATATTCCTTTTCCCATTGCTGTAGTCTTGTTAATAGAACTCCGGCAAAGCTTTTTGCAATAGTGTCCATAAGCCATATCCCTCTATAGTTTTGGACGATGTTCTGATCACCTTTTTTGTAAATTGGGAAATAATATTTTTTTTGAAATCTGATTCCACTATTCCACATTCGAGCATTCGATTGAAAAGTTTAGCTAATATATTTATCGCTGATAGTGGGGCCTTGGTAAGGAACTCATGTGGTACTCAGTATTGAACTGAACCTTTTTGTATTTTAAAGAAATTCATTTAATTCGTACAACGCAATGGGGTTGTCGAGAAGAGGTACAGAGCAAGATTTTGAGGCATGCTTTCACTGGAGGCATGCGTGGGTAGAGTAGCACCAAGAAATATTCTTTAAAGACTGCACTAATCAAAGCATTTCCTTTCACAAATCCAGTTGTTTTCAGCTCTTTTGCTAAACTCCATCAGTAATTAGACGTCTTCACCTCTTTCAGTTTTGCGCCAATCGATTTGTAGTACTCTTTTTTTTGTTTTTACAAAGATTCATGTAAGCTTTTTTTATAAATCAAAAAAACTGAAAAAAAATTTCTACCTTCAAATTTTACGACTAAAATATGATTTCATCTCCAAAACAATTTTGTGCAGAAGAGAATAATGTTTTTGACATCTGATAAAATTTTGAGAAAAATCGAATTGACAGTTTTTTTTATAAAAAATAAAAATATAAAAAAAAACATTATTCAAAGTTGGTAAAAATTGAATATCGATTCAAATATCTTTTCAAAAACTTGAAAAACTTATTTTATCTTATAAGAAATGTTGTTGTCAACATCTTGAAAAATGTTGAGAAAAATCGAACTGACAGTTTTTTTACAAAAAATTAAAAACCGAAAAAAAATGAACAAAAGTTGGTAAAAAATGATTTTCGACTCAAATAGCTTTTCAAAAATTAAAAATATTGACTTCAAACTCATTTTATTTTACAGAAAATATTGTTTTCGATATTCAGTGATTTTTATATAAAAATCCAACAGTCCGTTTTTCATAAAAAATAAAATCTACAAAAAATTGTACGCAAAATTGGTAAGAATTGATACGAGTACATATAGACAAACTTTTAAGGAAGAAAAATTGACAGACGGGATGGAAAGTTATCAGTGTGGGTCGCATCCCAGCCTCTTTTTACTTGCGACATATAGGAACTATATGGCAAGTTTTGCATTCGTGCAAAATTTCGAACTCGAGATTTTAATCAAACATGATATTACGATGGTAGAGAAGTCGAAAAAAGTGGGTCCCGCGATTCCGTCCGGTCGGTTTTGTCTGTCTGTATTCAGTAAAAGCTTCCATGTGTCCATCCCTTCAAGATCCTCAACCAAGCAAATATGGCCAAGCATAGACTTAAAACGGTCAAAAGGCTTGATATCCCTGAGCAGACAAAGTATAAGCTCTACAATTGGAGTAATAACAGGACACTGCCTCAAAGGAAGACATGCTCTGTAGAAGCTGCATGGACGAAGAGGAAGAGGAAACAGTCCAACACCTTCTATGTACATGTCCAGCCTTCTCTAGTAGAAGGAATAACTTTCTCGGTAATCCCTGCTCCGATAGTACCAGTGAACTGCCAACGATTGACACAAAATGTCTCTCTAACTTTATTAAAAGTACAAAATGGTTTGTTTAAGTTCTTTACTCTCCCATGAGTAACCTCATTAGTGGTATCACAATGGACCCTTGAGGTCCAGGTGCGTCAATGACATCTGGACAGCCACTCCAACCTAACCTAAATATTCTCTAGAAATTATTTTTATGACAAAACAACGTGTGTCGGGTCAGCTAGTAAAATATAAAATTAACGAATAAAAATGAAAATTTTAGCGAAGTCTTTTAATATATTCACAAGAAAGTAAATCAAATATGCATGCAGTATTGAAAATAGAAAATCTGAAAGCTTTAGGCTTATTTAATTGGTCAAAATGTTCCAACGATATTTTTTTAAGATGACATTTTTTTTATTTTGCTAAAGAGATAAAACCAATGTAAAGTAAAACCAATACACAAGCATTTTAAGTAGGATCAGGATTTTAGTAAGAAAGAGTACTTAAATTTTCCAACATTGAGTCGAAACCCAATTTTGTCAGTTTTTAAACGGTTTTATTGCGTTTTCATTTTTTGTAAGAACAATTCTCAATTAGTTTTGAATGAAAAAGGAGTCAATTAAAGATTTCCTATAACGTATCTTCAATTGTTCTCGAGATATAGATAGATAGATAGATAGATAAGTTCTTTATTTTTTCAATTTTTTTATAAGTACAATATTTCATAATAAAAGATATACAAAGAATAGGTAGCTTTATAAGCCATCTGCCGAAAAAAAAACTAATTAAATAAAAAAATACAATATTTGAGTAAAAAAGAGAGAATATTTCACAAAATAAGTTTCATAGTTATTGTTTTCAACATTCGATAAAATTTTGAAAAAATCGAATTGACAGTTTTCTTAAAATAAATAGGTTTTCAAAAATTAAAAATATTGGCTTCAAACTTATTTTATTTCACAGAAAATATTGTTTTCGATATTCAGTAATTTTTATACAAAAATCCAACAGTCCGTTTTTCATAAAAAATAAAATCTACAAAAAATAGTACGTTAATTAGGTAAAAATTGATACGTGTGCATATAGACAAACTTTTAAGCAAGACAAATGGATAGACGGGATGGGAAGTTATCAGTGTGGGTCGCATCCCAGCCTCTTTTTTCAATTGGCTTTATTACACGCCACCTGCGGTCGTCTTGAGTTCTTAGACCAAATGTATCTATTAGGAAAGATAAGTGCTGTGAGGAATCAAAATCGTGTACGTTACTGAAGAGCAATTTATCTTTTTCTTATTGTTCTTCAGAATGAAGTATTCCAAAAACCGTATTTTAAAAATGGAGTTAGGTCTTAAGTATTTTAAAGTGTATTTAACACAAGAACTCTATACTTTTGATAGCAATCAATATCGTATCTTCTCTAATTGGGCCTTTGAAATGATTTTAAAAACTTTCCTCTGTTCTAAGATCCATTTATCACTTCGGAGGCTTCCTAAATAAACGGAAAGGTAGTTTTTCGGCTAGAAGACAACGAGAATGATTATTGGAAAGCATCTCTACTTTTAACGAGTCACTGTTTGATGTGATATTTGGATTGGTAATGTGATTGGACCTTTACTAGTTCAAAAATGAAGCCAGTGGAACTGTTCCAGAGAATTACTTGGGATACCGGACTATGATTGATAATTTTGTATGGCTGGAATTGAAAGTTATTGGTGTGGAAGACTTACCTCAAAGCGTTGATCATGATTCTCCACTGAGAAGTTTAGACCTTCACTTTGGGTACACGTAGAAAATATAGTGTTCACTTTTACCACAGAATTGAATCAAGGTATGAAAGGTGGCAACGGTAAGGTTTTTTTTTATTATTATTATCTATTGAGTGAGTTTACGTTTTAACGAAAAAGAGCCCAGTTTCTGATTAATACCAATTAACTGTTTAAAAAAGTAATGGTTGTTAAATGAAAACAAAAGACTATGATTTTTGTCAAAGTATTAAGGTACTTTAAATCACTTTATTTCGTCTTTTAATCGTATAAAAGCTTTACCTTCTTCTCGTTTGATTTTAGGCCTTAATTATTGCGAATTTTTGGTTCCAACAGCATGAGCTGCATCGTAGACAATTCTTGCCATTTGGTTGTAATAATCCTTTGGCAAATTTATGCATCTAACATTATGAACGAAATTCATGTATGCAAACCCTACCTTCTCCTGCTTACCCCCTCTTGTACGTATTGTATATATGGATGCAGGCGTGTATAGTGGGTGATGATGATAGCATAGTGCAGTATGGAGTGTATGAGTATAGAAATGGAGGGTGCATTCATAATCCCATTACAAAATGATCCAGCCAGCACCCAGCAGCAACACCAATGTGGCAATGCGGAAGGATATCTGACTATCTAATGTCTATCTGCCTACATTCTTGCAGTAAATATGCATGATATCTATTTTATTTTATGTGCGTTTGCAATGTTTACACTCAACCGAGCACCCTTATTTTTACTGTACAACGTATACATACCACCTACACCTAGTGTACTATTATAGTACAGTACTTTTGCCCCATCCGGCAACATTATAATAGACCCGGCTCAGTGTCCTCGCATATACCCGCTTTATATGCAAACATATGTACAGCTTTGTCCAAAATAAAAGGAATACTTTTTGTTTTTGAGTTTTCCTTTTTTTCAACTAAGTAAGGCTAAAATGTCATACTTACAATATTTTAAGAGCTAATAAGTTGTTAACGAGTTCAGTCAAGATCTCAATATGTGAGTTTTGTTTATAAAAAGCGAACACTAAAAGGGTTTTGTATACCTTAAAAATGCTAAAGCCACACTGTGAGTATTAGAAAAAGAGGGAAGGGTTGGATTGAAGTTGTCGGAAGTGTGAAGCAATAAGCAGTGCACTTTATTGTTTTTTAAATTCAACTGATCAAAATAATAGGAACACTTTAACAACAATACGATGTACAAATTAGAGACATGTGCATTCAAGAGGACACAAGCGTCCACAGGTTTTTCTCAAAACCCACCTCTGTCTATCAACTCCTACTCTCACCTCCCCGCGGTGAACATCGGGTGCCTAGTACCTCAACTGGAGATTGGTTTTCAACCCCAGTGGAAAGTTGTTGGGGTCAGATAGCGAGAGAGGGGGGGAGAGGTGTTTCCACTAAGGCACCTCTCCTAAACCAGAAAAAGCGGACAAATTCTGGAGATGGAATCAACGGTGGCGTCTACAGTTCCAGTAAGGTTGAACTACTTAGTGAACACCTTATAGGGCTTCTTCGACATATTCGGAGCCCAGGCCTGTAAGGTTTATCCGGCTCCCCTTTCTTGGAGTTATACTAAGGATATGGCCCTCCAGGTTGGGGGTTGTGCCCTCGGGGTGACTTCCTGGCCACGTAAAAATACCTTTAGTTGCGAAGCACCAACAAGCCTCGGATACGGACGGATTCACTTTTGACAACCCACGCAAACGAAATAAGGAAAACGAACTTCGGATATGTACGTGGAATGTTAGGTCCTTTAACAGAACACATACAGCCGAACAATTAGCGGAAGCCCTAAACTGCTGCAAGGCAGATATTACCGCCATCCAAGAAGTGCGATGGGATGGACCGGGCAAACGCAAACTAAAAGATAAAGATATATAGTGCGGCGACTGCTACCGAGAACAAAGACAATGTCTAATTGGGTGTGGATTTGTTGTTGGAACTAGACTCAGGCAAAAGTCTTGAGTTTCAACAGTGTGAGCGAGCGCATCACGACAATCCGCATCACGGCTAAATTCGCCAATATAAGCCTCATATGCGCTTATGCCCCAACAGAGGAGAAAGGTGAAGACACCAAGGACATTCGAGCTCTTCTACAAGACGTATTAGCAGTGCCCTGGCTATGACATTAAAATTGCCTAAGTACATTTTAATGCCAAGCTAGGAAGATAAGACATCTTTGGTGGCATAATCGGGAGATACAGCCTGCACGACACCACCTCCAACAACGGATTCAGGCTGGTCGATTTTGCTGTGGGGCGATATCTAAAAGGGGACATGGAAATTTCCTGATCAATCAACCGTCAACCAGATTGACCACATTGCGATCGACGCACGACACTTCTCCAGAATACAGGATATCATTCCGAGAGCCAAACATTGACTCGGACCACTACCTCGTTGTAGCCAAGGTACGTCTACGGATATCCCGATTCAAGCCAAAACATGGAAGTACTGTGAGAAGATTCGACGTTAAACGGCTACAATCGCAAGAGACTGCCATGTCCTTTTCCGATCGAGTCTCTAATAACCTCTTGAGGAGTATTATGCTTCCTGCATTAAGCATTGAAAACCAGTGGCAAAATTGCCTTGCAGCCATCAGAGATGCCGCCTCTGAAGTGCTAGGTTTCACACGGCCACCACAGCAAAACCCCTGGTTTGACGACGAATGCCGGCAAGCGCACGCAGCGAAACAAGAGACATACAAAACGGCGCTGCACAAAAGGACTAGAGCTGCTCGCGAGCTCTACGAGTAGAAGGGGAGAGAGGAACTCCGGCTTCTTAGATGGAAAAAAAGAGATCATGAGAAGCGCGCGATCGAGGAGATAGAGGGATGTCACAACAGGAATGAAGTTCGTAAATTTTTCCAAAAGGTACAAAAAACCTCCTAAGGGTACCAGACACGAACCAAAGCCTGTAAAGACGATCAGGGGAACATCGTAGTAGAACCGCAGTCGATGCTGAGAATATGGAAAGATCACTTCTCCAAATTATATAGCGGCGATGACGAACCGAATTCCGCTGTAAGGGAGATAGAACCACTCAACCTCGGCGACGCAGATCAACAATTCTGCCTACCCGACCTTGACGAAGTGAAGATAGCTATATCAAAACTTAAGTCAAACAAAGCTGCTGGAGCTGACGACATCGCTGCCGAACTATTCAAAGCAGCAGGCGATGACTTGGTACGGAGCATGCACCAACTCATCTGCACAATATGGTCAGAAAAAAGCATGCTCGATGAGTGGAATCTCAGAATAGTGTGCCCGATACATAAAAAAGGAGACCATCTAAACTGCGCCAACTACAGAGGCATCAGTCTACTAACATTGTGTACAAGATCCTCTCTGCAGTATTATGTGAACGTCTGAAGCCCTTTGTCAACAACCTGATTGGTCCTTATCAGTGTGGCTTCAGACCAGGAAAGTCCACTATCGACCAAATATTCACACTACGGCAGATCTTGGAAAAAACCAGGAACTTCAAATCAATAACCAACATCTCTTTATCGATTTGAAAGCCGTGTATGACAGCTTCTATAGGGAAGAGCTCTACCGAGCAATGTCTAGTTTTGGTATCCCTGTCGAACTTATCCGTTTGTGCAGAATGACGATGGAGAATGCACTCTGCTCTATCAAAGTCGAAAAAGATCTTACCGATGTATTTGAGGTCAAAAAAGGTTTTATACAAGGCGATGCACTGTCATGCGACTTCTTCAACATCGTTCTGGAAAGAATTATGCAAAACGAAGAATAACTCTTGCAAATCGCTGCTTCTTGGGACTTAGAAGGCAATTGAGAAGTAAAGTCCTCTCTCGAGCATCTAAAATCACCATGTATAAGACATTCATCATCCAGGTTCTCATTTATGGCGCTGAATCCTGAAACCTGTTAAAGAAAGATGATAGCGTCTTAGGATGCTTCGAGTAAAAAATTCGTCGGGTGATTTTTGTTCCCTTTGCATAGATGGAGAATGGAGGAGAAGATAGAACGACGAACTGTACTGGCAGTACAGCGACACTGACCTAGTTGGCAGAATTAAAGTCCAACGGCTTAGATGGCTAGGTCATGTAGAGCGGATGGACATCAACACTCCAGCCCGGAAGGTCTTCGAATCCAATCCTGATTGACGGCGCAGTAGAGGAAGAACGCGACTCAGGTGGCGCACGCAGGTGGGAGAGGACCTCAAGCAACTTGGCGTGCGAAACTGGAGACAGCTAGCTAGGGACCGAACTGGCTGGAGACGCATGTTGATTGAAGCCCAGGTCTGCCTCAGACTGTAGCACCACATTAAGTAAGTAAGTAAGTAAACTACAATACCCTAACTAACAATATCCGAAGAAGGGCAGTTACACGAAAAAAACAAACTTTAAAGTGTTAAAACCAAAATTAATATAATTGCAATTCGCCCAAAATAATAAGAATCAGTTTTTCTTTTTTTTAATATTAACAACTTGAATGTAGAACAACTGATAAATATCAAATAAATTAAGTCTTTGAACAATAAGACAGAAAACTTATGTATGTTTTAATATTTATGACAAGGTCTTAAAAACAGTTTGTCTGCGTTACTCGTTTCTGACTTAAGACCTTCTTTCCCAACGTCAAAGAAATGACCAATTATTTTAAAGAAATGAAATGTTTTCGAGAGATATTGTCTATAACTGGTCCTGAACTTCATTGACCAAAGCTCTCTTACAAAACGAATTTTTGAAAATCTTTCACTATAATTTGAAACTGAACTCTTCAAAAATGTCAGTACATTGTTCAAAAATCAAATAATACTTTTCGAAAAATAAGTTGCTGATTTTGAATCAGAACTCCTTTTTCAGCTATATACGAGTATCTATGCTCAAAGTTTAAAATATTCGTTATCAACATAATTGAAAAAGATTTGATTATTTTTTCGTTATAACATTTTAAAAATCACAAATTAAGAAACTTTAAGAAAATATTTAGCATCAAAAATAAATCTTGAATGGCACAGTCACAAGAATTCCTAATTGTTCCTATTATTTTGGCTAAGCCTGTAAGTAAGTATGTATAGATAGCTACAATAAGTTCCACTTCCACATTGCATATTGATGTGATGTTTCTTGGCGTTAAGCTTTCAGTTGGCACTCTGTTGCTATAAGCGATATTCATCCGCTTGCATCACTACTACACTAAATATAAGTATCTTTGCCAGTTTCCCGCTCTCTTCATTTCGCTTTTTGTTATATTATAATGTGCATGTGTTTGCATCCACGTCGACTATTATATCCTTTATATGGCACAATCTAGAACTCATATGTGCGGAACATTTAAATTAAATTTGCATTTTCATTTCATAAACGGATTAACTGAACAAAGTCAATTATATTTAAACATGACACGAATACATGGAGCATTTAGAGCGCATACATTATACACCACCATATCTATGCACCAACTTACCTACTACATATAGAGTACATGTACTGAAAAAGCTAGAGAACTATACCTATACCATTTCTTCTAACCCTTTAAAGCTACACATACCTATGTACTCGTATAGCTAAAAGGCATAAAGGAACTAGGAAAACAATATCCTTCCTTCTTGCCTGAAGTCATTGCACTTTTATTTTACTTTTTTTTTAATATTTTTTCACTGACGATTAGATAGTTTTTTGTTGTATTATTAGAGAAATTATCTGGAAGAATACGATTATGTATATTATATAAGTTGATGCCAGGTTTCATTTTTTATAATATAAAAGGTAATCCGAATGTAATGCGAGTGTCTGAAACGGGATTAGTTTTGTGTTTTCGAAAGTATGGATATGGATATAGATATTGTTATCGGGTTTTATGCTGATCATTTGCTAGTTGAACTTTTTTGATTGGCACCAAAGTATCAGACGTTTCGAATAGGTTGTCAAAGTATTAGTTGGAAGAACCATAAGATCTTTGGAATATGAGATGTAAAAAAGTTATCGCTTTCATATAATACATAGTTCATAATGGCTTAGGAGGTGCATAAATTGAATATGAGTCTGAAAGGTCTCAATAAAATATCAATTTTTAAACAATTAAACATGATTAATATGTTAAGTTAAATTTATCTTGCGCATTCTTTATTCGCGTAGTTCGACTAAAAAACAAATCTCTGTACTTAAAAGTATGACCGGATTTGGACTCGATGGAATACTGATAGGCATTCCTGATGGAAGCGAGGCATCAATGCTACCACGAAAACCAACAGCGCTTATTTGGATGCGGCTTCGTCATTGGAACCAGACTTAAGCAAGAAGTGTTGAGCTATAGGTGCATCAATGAGCGCATCATGCCCATACGCATCAATGCTAAATTCTGCAACATTAGCCTGATATGCACGCATGCCCCCACAGAAGAGAAAGACGACAACACCAAAGATATGTTCTTCGAGCTCCTAGACAAAACATATGAGCAGTGTCGTAGCAACGATACTAAATAGTCCTGGGCGGTTTTAATGCCAAGCTAGGAAGGGAAGATATCTTTGGTGGAAAAATCGGGAAGAACAGCCTGCATGACAGCACTTTCGACAACGAATTCGGGCTCATAGATTTTGCTACGGGGCGAAACGCCATGGTTGTATTTGTTTTCCACACCTCAACATCCACAAAGGAACTTGGATTTCTCCAGATCAATCTACCGTGAACCAGATTGAACATATTGCGATAGACACCAGACACGCTTCCAGAATCATGGATGTACGAATTTTCCGAGGAGCTAACATCGACTCGGTCCACTTCCTCGTTGAAGCTAAGGTAGCACTTCGAATTTCTAGATCCAAGGCAAAACAGGGAGGTGTTGGGAGAAGGTACAACGTCGAATGGCTACAATCACCAGAGATCGCCAAATCCTTTTCCGACCGAGTTCCAAGTAACCTCTCTCGAAGTTCTCTGCCGCCAACACAATGTATCGAAAACCAGTGGCAACATTGCCAAGATGCAATCAGAGAAGCCGCCTCTGATGTGCTAGGTTTTAAACAACCACCAACAAGGAACCCCTGGTTTGATGAGGAATGTCGGCAGGCAAATGCAGCCAAACAAGAGGCACGCAAAGCGGCGCTGCATAAAAGGACGGGAGCTTCTCGTAAGCTCTATGAGCAGAAGAGGCGAGAGGAACGCCGACTTCTCAGAAGAAAAAAGAGAGGGCATGAGAAGCATGCGGTCGAAGACCTTGAGAGGTTTAAAAGCTGGCATGAAGTTCGAAAGTTTTATGAACAGGTGAAACGAAATTCACAGTTAAATAAACCTAGAACCAAAGGCTACAAAGACGAAAGTCGAAACATCATAGTGGAACCACAGTCAATGCTGAGGATATGGAAGGACAACTTCTGCAGACTGTATAACGGCGACGACGAACTGAATTCCGCTGTCAGGCAGGATGATCCATTCAACATAGACGACGAAAGCCAACAATCCCGTCCTCCCGACTTAGACGAAGTAAAGATTGCCATATCAAAGCTGAAGTCTAATAAAGCCGCTGGAGCGGATGGCTTGAATGTCGAGCTCTATATAGCAGCTGGAGATACATTGGTTAAGAGCATCGACCAACTTATTTGTAAGATATGATCGGAAGAAAGCATGCCCGTTGAATGGAACCTCAGTATTGTTTGCCCGATCCTTAAAAAAAGAGACCCTCTAAACTGCACCAACTATACAGGTATCAGTCTACTTAACATCGCCTATAAAATCTTCTCTGCCGTAATATGTGAACGTCTAAAGCCCATCGTCAACAACCTGATAGGTTCTCATCAGTGCGGTTTTAGACCAGGAAACTCCACAGTTGATCAAATATTCACATTACGGCAGATCTTGGAAAAAACCCAAGAACACCAAATCGACACACACCATCTTTTCATCGATTTCAAGTCCGCATATGACAGCATCTACAGGGACGAGCTGTATAGATCCATGTCTAGTTTTGGCATCCCTGCCAAAGTCGTCCGATTGTGCAGGATGACTATGGAGAATTCACGCTGCTCCATAAAAGTTGGAAACAACTTAACAGAACCTTTCGATGTCAAAAAAGGTTTTAGACAAGGTGATGAGCTGTCATGTTATTTTTTTAACATCGTGCTTGAAAGAATAGTTCAGAGCTCCCATGTGAACATTAGAGGCACTTTCTTTTAAAAGTCTGTCCAATTACTAGCATATGCTGATGACATTGACATAATCGGAAGAACTTAGCGTGATGTCAATGGGTCTTTTGTGAGTATTGAGGCAGAGGCGGCAAAAATGGGTTTAACGGTTAATGAGGGCAAAACAAAGTACATGCTGTCGTCAAGAAAGGACATTCAACACCGACGTCTTGGTCAAAACGTCACCATCGACAGACGTAACTTTGAGGTAGTCAAGGACTTCGTCTACCTAGGCTCCGCTGTAAACGCAGAAAACAACACCAGCGCTGAGATCAAAGGCAGCATAACTCTTGCTAACTGCTGTTTCTTTGGACTAAGAAAGCAATTGAGTGTTAAAGTCCTCTCTTGAGGGACCAAAGTGTTGCTATATGAGACCCTTATCATCCCCGTCCTACTATACGGTTCAGAAGCATGGACTATGACAAAAGCGGATGAAAGCACTTTGGGTCGTTTCGAGAGAAAAGTTTCGCTGTACAGCGATGTACACTTAACCAGAAGGGTAAAAGTCCAACGACTCACCCTCACCCAACTTGGAGCGGGAAATGGAGACATCTAGCTAGGGACCGAGCTAGATGGAGAAGTTTGTTGGGTAAGGCCCTAGTTCACACAGGACTGTAGCGCCAACTTAAGTAAGCAAGTTAGTAACAATTTCAATTTCTTTATTTCAAGCAATAATTAACTGAACTAAAGTTAAAATCGAAAAAAAAATGCTCAAGATATCGATTAGTCCACAAGCTGAATCATTTATCCAGGACCTTCTAGAAATTGATTTTACAATACACAAAAGTTTAAACGATTTAGGGTTTATATTCAAATCTTTTTGAAAAGAAATTTAAACACTGTTTGACACTCTCAAATGTCAAGCCACAGATAAGAGAGTTGAATTTAAACACGTTTAGTTCTCTACGAGCTGTTGCACCACCTATCGTCAAAGAATTTCTAAATTCTTCATCGTGAAATTCCAAATTCTTCACCGTTATAACAAACAACCTCATAAATCATGTGAAACAGTTGAATTTTTGAAGATTCTTAACAAAGAATTAATGAGTCCTTTTCAGCCCTGACTTTCTACAATGAATATAACGATTTTCTAAACCGAAGAAGAGTAGTTACTTCAAGAAATCCATCAAATTTTCAAATTTTTGTTTCGTCTACAACAAAAGTTTAAGGATTTTGTATACTATTACAAATAATTAGTTTTTGTTTTCAAGGTTTTTCCTCTATCGAAAGCAAAAAAAAAATACTATATAGTTCTTTCTTGAATTCCTGTTTGATTTAACTCAATTCCAGAGCACTTAATCGAATGCCATATGTCCAAGCTAATAATTAATTGATATTGAAATCTTGAAAGATTTCTTCTTGAATTAGTTACTTCAAAATGCCAACTCCTAAATTCTATACTTCAATCAAGGGCTTGACGTTGAATTGGTCTCATTGTTAAGTAAAATTCTAGAATAATTTCTCTTGCCAAAGAATCAATTTTATGTTTGTATTTATAATCTTTGAGCAGGCTAAAGGAGTATGAACAAATAAATATATGTATTGTATATATGCATTGTGATGTAATAAAAGATATTCAAGTTGAGATTAGGCATATACTATATACTTATGCAGAGGTAAACAAAAGAAAGTAGAATCGTATAAAGAAAATAGGACACACACAAAATATTTAAATATCATGATTCAAAAGTGCACCTATCTAACTTACGTGTATAGTTTATGGTTTGATTCAAGAACGTACAGAGTGTAATGTCACTTACCTTCTATTTGAATCAGATGAAGAAGGATTTTATTTGACCACAATCAGGTGCACTGTGAAACAAACAGATATAACTGGGAACAATAGTTTCTGAAAATTACGAAATAAATTTTTTTATAAGTCGAGGTATTACAATTTATTTTTAAAAGCTACTGGTTTCTGGAGTAAATATAAAAATATGAACAATAGCTATAAGCCAACAAGAAATACTTATAGACTTTTGACTTTTTAAAAAAGTTTTAAAAGATTTAAAATATATACAGAAAACGCTATGATTCCGAATGAAACGGTTTAATAACAACTTGATGCAATGGGCAAAAATCTAAGTTCACATTTATTATTAAACTTTAAGGTTTTCTTTGGAAACATCTAAAGAACTTAAATTCGTTTTAAAATTATTGTTCGTTAAATAGATTTCGATTAGAAATAAACCGTCTTACAATTTTTAAAAATATATATATTGTAGGGACAAATATTTAACATAAGTTTGCTGTTCTTAATTTTGTAATGTTTCGTTATATTAAGCTATACTGTCTTTTGTTCTGAGCTATTTTTAGTTGTTTTTCAAAATTCGCATCAATTTTGTGGAACGCCCATTTTTTAAAAGGGTGATTTTGTAAATATTCGTGTTTCGTTTCACTGTAAAAAATATCTTCAGTTTGGTCTATAATTTAAGATTGAATCGTCTTACAAACAAACAAGGGTAGCAGATAATTGAATTTTATTATCAAAATGCGTGCTCTGTTCAGAAGAAATTGTTGGACATTAAACCACTAACACGCTTGCGTAAAGTATCGCAGCTGTATCAGCAAGTGGTAATGATGAACATCGATTCGTCGCCATTCGCAGCAATTGAGCCTCTGTGGAAAAGTTTGCGGAAGGATTTAGGTGTGATGTGTGACCTACTGCAACGTCAAATTGTTGCTGACTGGGCTCTTGGAAAGTTGGCCGAAGACCCATTTTTTTACCGAAAAATTGTGTTCAGCGACGAAGCTCATTTTTGGCTCAGTGGGTACGTAAATAAGCAGAATTGTTGATTTGGGATTGAGTAAGATGATATCCAACTTTTTTTGGAAACAAATGCATAGGCTTGACTTGCATTACATGTTGTTTCAACGAGACAGTGCCACACAGCTTGCCCAACAATAGACTTATTGAGAGGTGAGTTCGGTGAACATTTTATTTCGCATTCGAGACCAGATTTAACGCCCTTAGGCTATTTTTTGTGGGGTTATGTTAAATATTACTGTCTATAAAGACAACTTACTTACTTACTTACTTAAGGTGGCGCTACCGTCCGGGGCGGACCTGGGCCTCAACCAACATGCGTCTCCAGCCAGCTCGGTCCCTAGCTAGCTGTCTCCAGTTTCGCACGACAAGTTGGTTGAGGTCCATCCCACCTGGGTGCGCCACCTGAGTCGCGGTCTTCCTCTACTACGCCCGTCCCTCTAGATTGGAGTCGAAGACCTTCCGGGCTAGAGCGTTGATGTCTATCCGCTCTACATGACCTAGCCATCTAAGTTGTTGGACTTTAATTCTGCTAATTAGGTCAATGTCGCTGTATAGCCGTACAGTTTGTCGTTGTATCTTCTTCTCCATTCCCCATCTATGCACACGTGACCAAGAATCACCCGAAGAATTTTTCTCTCGAAGCATCCTAAGACGCTCTCATCATTCTTTGACAGGGTCCAGGCCTCAGCGCTATAAATGAGAATCGGGATGATGAGTGTTTTATAGATGGTGATTTTAGATGCTCGAGAGAGGACTTTACTTCTCAATTGCCTTCTAAGTCCAAAGATGCAGCGATTTGCAAGCGTTATTCTTCGTTTGATTTCAGCTCTGGTGTCGTTGTCTGCATTAATAGCGGTGCCTTGGTAGACAAAGTTCTCAGCTACCTCGCAGTTACAGCTGTCCATGGTGACGTTTTGTCCAAGACGTCGTTGTTCAATATCCTTTTTTGATGACATCATATACTTGGTCTTACCCTGATTGGCCACTCAAACCATCTTCTTTTCTTCCGTCGCAATGCTCAAAAACGCTCCGCTTCCAACTATGTCAATATCATCTGCGTATCCAAGTTATTGGATAGACCTTTGGAAAATTGTGCCTCTAGTGTTGACGGTTGAGTTTTGCACAGTTATTTCCGGAACGATGTTGAAGAAGTCGACAGTGCATCGCCATTTCTTAAACCTTTTTTGACATCAAATGTATCGGTGAGATCTTTTCCGATATTGATAGAGCAGCGTGAATTCTCCATCGTCATTCTGCACAAACGGATAAGTTTGACAGGGATGCCAAAACTAGACATTTCTCGGTAGAGCTCTTCCCTATATATTGGGTATTGATTTGAATTTCCTGGGTTTTTTCCAAGATCTGCCTTAGTGTGAATATTTGGCCGATAGTGGACTTTCCTGGTCTGAAGCCACACTGATAAGGACCAATCAGGTTGTTGACGAATGGCTTCAGACGTTCACATAATACAGCAGAGAGGATCTTATACGCAATGTTAGGGAGACTGATGCCTCTTTAGTTATCGCAATTTAGAGGATCTCCTTTCTTATGTATCGGGCAGACTATGTTGACATTCTACTCATCGGGCATGCCTTCTTCCGACCATATTTTGCAGATGAGTTGGTGCATGCTCCGTACCAAGTCATCGCCTGCTGCTTTGAATAGTTCAGCATCGATGCCGTCAGCTCCAGCAGCTTTGTTTGACTTAAGTTTAGATATAGCTATCTTCACTTCGTCAAGGTCGGGTAGGTGGAATTGTTGATCTGCGTTGCCGAGGTTGAGTGGTTCTATCTCCCTTACAGCGGAATTCGGTTCGTCATCGCCGTTGTATAATTTGGAGAAGTGATCTTTCCATATTCTCAGCATGGAATGCGGTTGTACTACGATGTTCCTCTGATCGTCTTTACAGGGTTCGGTTGGTGGCTGGTGCAATTGGGACATTTTTTTTACCTTTTAGTAAAATTTACGAATCTCATTCCTGTTTTTTTCATCTAAGAAGCCGGTGGTCCTCTCTCCTCTTCTACTCGTAGAACTCGCGAGCAGCTCTAGTCCTTTTGTGCACCGCCGTTTTGTATGCCTGCTGTTTCGCTGCATGCGCTTGCCGGCATTCGTCGTCAAACCAGGGGTTTTGCTGTGGTGGCCGTGTGAAACCTAGCACTTCAGAGGCGGCATCTCTGATGGCTGTAAGGCAATTTTCCCACTGGTTTTCAATGCTTAATGCAGGCAGCATAGGACTACTTAAGAGGTTATTAAAGACTCGATCGGAAAAGGACATGTCAGTCTCTTGCGATTGTAGCCGTCTAACGTCGAATCTTCTCACAGTACTTCCATGTTTTGGCTTGAATCGGGATATACGTAGACGTACCTTGGCTACAACTAGGTAGTGGTCCGAGTCAATGTTTGGCTCTCGGAATGATATCCTGTATACTGGAGAAGTGTCGTGCGTCTATCGCAATGTGGTCAGTCTGGTTGACGGTTGATTGATCAGGAGATTTCTATGTCCCCTTGTGGATATTGAGATGTGTGAACTGCGTACTAGCTACCAGAACGTCTCGCCCCGCAGCAAAATCAACAAGCCTGAATCCGTTGTCGGAGGTTGTGTCGCGCAGGCTGTATCTCCCGATTATACCACCAAAGATGTCTTCTCTTCCTATAGCTTGGCATTAAAATCACCTAAGACAATTTTAATGTCATAGCCAGGGCACTGCTCATATGTCTTGTCCAAAAGCTCGAAGAATATGTCTTTGGTGCCTTCATCTTTCTCCTTTGTTGGGGCATGCGCGCATATAAGGCTTATGTTGACGAATTAAGCCGTGATGCGGATTGTCGTGATGCGCTCGCTCACACTGTTGAAATTTAAGACTTTTTGCCTGAGTGTAGTTCCAACAACAAATCCACACCCAAAAAGACGCTGTCTTTGTTCTCGGTAGCAGTCGCCGTAGTATATATCGCAGTCTTTAAGTTTGCGTTTGCCCGGTCCATCTCATCGCTCTTCTTGGATGGTAATATCTGCCTTGCAGCAGTTAAGAGCTACCGCCATTTGTTCGTCTGCACGTGGTCTATTAAGGGACCTAACATTCCACGTACAGATCCGAAGTTCTTTATCCTTATTTCGTTTGCTTGGGTTGTCAATAGTGAATCTGTCCGTATCCGAAGCTTGTTGGTGCTTCACAACTAAAGGTAGTTTTTATGCCAGAACCACGACGGCACAACCCCCAACCTGGAGGGGCAGATCCTTAGGATAAACCGCTCCTTGCAGGCCTGGGCTCCGAATGTGTCGAAAAAGCGCCCTATTAGGTGTTCACTAAGTAGTTCAACCTTACCGGAACTGTAAAAGCCATCGTTGATTCGTTTTTTTTTTCGAGAATTCGTCCGCTGCCGTCTGGAGAAGGAGAGATGCCTTAGTGGAAACACCTCTCCCCCCTCTCTCGTTTGCTGCCCCCAACAACTTTCCACTGGGGTTGGAACCCAGTCTCCAGTTGAGGTACTAGGCACCCGATGTTCACCGCTGGGAGTTGAGAGTAGGACTTGATAGACAGAGGTGGGTTTTGAGAAAAGCTGTGGACGCTTGTGTCCTCTTGAATGCACATGTCTACCATGTGAACTATGCAGACAAGCCTGCTTCAATTGACGTTTACCATCGATTTAAATAAAGATTTCATACACTTTTCTGAATTTTGGGTGTTTTTTTTTGAAAAACTTTCTTAAAACTCTTAAAAAATCACCCTTTGTTTGAAAGTTGATGCAGTTGAATATTTTTAAGAATAATTGACTATAAAGTTGTAAAAATGTAATGAAATTCCAACCAGGTTTAATTTTATCTATTTAATAATAATAATTTTCCATTTTGCAAATTAAATCTGAATGCAACAAGGATAAAAGCCCAGTCATCGCATTATGTCTTGATATGATTATATTCCCCTTCTTTTTTAGATATGGTAAGAGGGACAAGGTACGAACATTCCACAAAGAAATGGATTTAAGATTCTAGAGAATTTGTTAAAAACTATACACAGTTTTGAAGCTAGCTTAACGCTTGGCGTAGTTAAAATTGTATTGAATAATATCTTGTTATAAAATGTTAATACTTTTAAAATCAGTTTTTAACATATTTAAATAAAAACCATAGAAATTCTTCAATAGTCCTTTTTATGTGTTTGAAATTTTTCTTTAGTGTAGAAAATATCTCAAGAAAAATGATGTCTCCCAATATTCTGGTGTTATATATATTCTCTATCTCTCAAATCAAGTGAACTGCATGTTTTTGAAATATCATTTTAATCAGATTAGGATTATCGAGTCTTCTCCTCACAAATATACACAAAGGACTTTTCTTTATTGTTACAGGTTCCTTGGTTTGGTGTAATGCATAAGAAACGAGAAACTGGAAATTCTTCATTTTAAGGAACAAACCACGAATTATGTACGAGAGTGAAGGTACATGTGGTATGCAAGACCAAAGTGAAGGCAAGTGTGGATATTGAAAGAGACTTTACCGATTGTGAGGTTAATTAAGGGCTCAGGACTTATATAAATGATAGAGATTAGAATTTGCCGTATATTAAAGATATTTTTGAATCATGGGCTTCACATTTTCAAAGAAACAAATAAATTCCGAGAAACATTTGTTTAAATTGTAATACATTGTAGATTCCTTGTAATTATTACATAACAGACTTATCGATTGACTTATAAAAGTCAATATATTTTTAATCATTTTAACCCTCATCCTTATTGTTGTAAATATGTACATCCTCATCATTAGACCCTAATGGAATTTAGATGACCAATCAAAGTGAGTGGGGGTGAGGCGATATAAAATAAAATCGAACAACACACTATATCCTTATAACGTCGTAGAATACGTACCATATAAGATGATAGAGACACATTAAAGTAAGTGGACATAAAAACTCGGTATTGCAGAATTTACGACTTAAGGCTTCGAAATGGCTTTTAGCATTACATTACAGATACAGTATAGTCGTCTATACAATATATTCGCATAAATAAACAAAACAAACTAAAACCAAAGAGAAGAACGAGTGGCAAGTTTTCGCGATAAGCCATATACAGCGATAAAATAAATTTAAGTTGATATTCGAATCAGAAGACGATAATGACCGCAAGTTTTATAAAATTGAATTAAAACTCAAACAGACTGCTTATAATAAAATGTATAACGTCCGAAGCTCGAGATATGTATAATATTGAAAATGCGAGATCAAAAGTGAAGCATGATGTCAAAAAGCTATAAAGACTTTTATGGATAAGTATATTTATTATTATTATAATGTTGTGGGCTGTCAATCTCATTGAACTTAATACTAAACTAGCATTTTATATGTGCTTGGTTTCCGGATATGCGTTTATATGTTATCGTAAGTTGAAATTCTCCGTAAACAGTATACTTGATCTTCTGGATTTTCGCTTTTATTTTTAAAAACTTGGTGTAAAGTTTTGAAACAGTAGACAGTAGAATCAAGTATTCTAAAAGGAATAGTTACTGTTCATTAATTGACTTAGAAATTACTTAAAATAGAGAAGATAAAGACCCTGCTTTACCAAACACTTTTCAGTTTCAAATTTGCAAAGTGCTAAGTTTTTTCTGAAAAGGGAAAAGTTTTGTTATATTCCAAAGTACGTATTTGTTCTCACTGTTTCAGAAAATAATCAATTTTGCAAATAATTAAATTTAGAAATGTAAAGCTTTTTAGAAATACGCAAAGACAAATTTTCATTAGCAAATAAGAGTTTGTTTTTGAAAATTTGTCGAAAACTGCGAAAAATAAATTTTATGAACAGTTTTCAAAATGACTAGCCTATTTTTTGTTATTTTGATGAATTTACCAAAGAATATGAATTTTGGTTCATACACACATCAATTTTTAAAATGTCTGATTTTGAAGAGTATTTTTAATGCATCGGCATAGTAGAATGGAATGTGACACTTTATAACAAAAAAAAATAACGGATTTTTATGAGAAGTTGTTGTAAAATATTTTTTTCAAAAATGACTCGTTTTGAAGAATATTTTGAATCTAGTTTTTTCACGGGTATTGCCTCTTGCGATAAATTGACAAATTCTCCAAGAGTAATTCTTGTCATGAAAAGTGCTTTCTCAAATTTGCAGTTCGGATTCAGCTTAAAAACTGTAGGTTCCTTTTATCCCTGACAACAGTACTCGCACACAGGAATGGTTGAGAGTTGCCAGTCACTAGGACCTAGTTTTTAAACGGACTGTTGCGTCACCCAATTTATATTATTTAGAATGTTTTGGCCAAAATGTCTTGAAGTTTTGTAAAAGAATTTATGGCACGACTACGTAGTCTAAAATTGGAAATAAACTACAATTCAATATTTAAAGGAAAATGTTTGTCAGTCTCTTTGCAATGATTTTTGTGTACACCACATTGGGCTAGGAATGGACCCCAATATCAGAGTGTTGCATTATGCACGAAAAAAGCAAAGAAACTGTCTTCAGAGTAGTTCATCCAACCTCCAAGACGGCTTCCTATTTTACAGATTTCTAATTAAATAGCGTGATATTTTGTAAAATAATTTTGAAAATTTCTTACTAAACTGCATTCTTTTAAAATGCCAGGAAAAATAATATATAATGGATTTGAGAAAGTAGTAGATCGAGTTAAAATTAAACATAACTTGAGAATTTTTATCATCAACATAGATATATTGTTGTATTCACTTAATGATGAAGGTTTCAATGTGCGACTTAAAACTGTTAGAGTTAATCAACTTTAGCTTTTCATAGCTCCCGAAAAAAAATTACGAGCAAACTTCGTTGCTGATATGGAATATTTATTTTTGTTTTTTATGTTTAGTTTAAATAATGCTAGAATTTTGGTCAAATAGTTCCGAAGTGAATTATTATTACTTTGTTGTTTTAGTTGGAAGTGCAAAAACACCATATCCATTAAATTATTGACATAATATGATGGAAAACGAAAAACGGAGAGAAAGCATAAAACAGACTCTAACTATAAATATCTAATCAAAAATTTGAAGCAAACGTTTTAAAAACTCACAATGCTGTAGTACTCAAAAGGTGAAATTTTACGCTTGGAATAAATTATTTATCCATTGCCGAAGTTTCGACCTTTGTAGTGGACATAAAAGTTTCGAAAAAGGTATGGTTACCAAAATAGTCTCTTTGAGTCAAATGATCGATTGGCGACAGAACTGTTTGAACAAAACTGAGTTTTAAAAACAAAATTCTAAGATCAAGTTAAAAATCATGAAGACTTTGTGTATAATATATAATTTTAACTCTGCAGGATCCAACACCTTTAAATTCTTTATGTGCTTATGTGGCTACTACAAAGGCGAGAATAATTACAATGACAATACGATCACGTTTATATGGGTTCCTTGTAACTCTTATCACTACAATTTTAAGTAAAAACATTTTTTGAGAACGTCTTGGGCGATAAAATTTAGCCCCGTGACATGATATTTTTGCTTGATAAATACTGCTTGGTTTATTTTTTAAAAATTGCATTGATGTTTTCAAATTCAAAAGTAGTCCAACTTAAGATTTTCAATTGGGGAGTTAAGAAACTAATTAGTAAATAAAAGAAAATTCAACTTAAGTTTCAATTCTTAGAGTTTTTTATCTACTTTCAAGTTGATTAATTTGCGAGCCTCAAAATGTTGGTTTTTCATTACGAACGTTGTCATATGCAGAAATGGATTTTGAAAAGTACAACATATTAGTAACTTTTAATAATAATAATAGAATAAGCTATTTTAAGAATATATTCAATATAAAAAGTATTTTGTTTACGGTAGCTATAAATCTGGAAAGGACTGAAGAAAATGAGAAGGCCGGCCGGCGGCGAGAGCTTTAGTAAATA
>NC_079148.1:52320078-52341334 GCF_945859685.1 Eupeodes corollae | reverse complement strand
CATATGAGCAGTGTCCTAGCTTACTATATTAAAATAGTCCTGGCGATTTTAATGCCAAGCTAGGAAGGGAAGACACATTTGGTGGAATAATCTGGAAGAACAGCCTGCACGACAGCACTTCCGAAAACGGTTTCAGGCTCATAGATTTTGCTGCGGGGCGAAACGTCATGGTTTTATGTGTTTTCCACACCTCAACATCCACAAAGGAACTTGGATTTCTCCAGATCAATCTACCGTCAACCAGATTGACCATATTGCGATCGACACCAGACAAGCTTCCAGCATCATGGATGTACGAACTTTCCGAGGAGCTAACATCGACTCGGTCCACTTCCTCGTTGTAGCTAAGGTATCACTTCGGATTTCTAGATCCAAGCCAAAACAGGGAGGTGCTGGGAGAAGGTACAACGTCGAACGGCTACAATCACCAGAGATCGCCAAATATTTTTCCGACCGAGTTACATGTAATATCTCTTGAAGTTGTCTGCCGCCAAAACAATGTATTGAAAAACTAGTGGCAACATTGCCAAGATGCAATCAGAGAAGCCACCTCTGATGTGCTGGGTTTCAAACAGCCACAAACAAGGAACCACTGGTTCGATGAGGAATGTCGGCAGGCTAATGCAGCCAAACAACAGGCACGCAAAGCGGCGCTGCATAAAAGGACGAGAGCTGCTCATGAGCTCTTTGAGCAGAAGAAGCGAGAGGAACGCCGACTTCTCAGAAGGAAAAAGAGAGTGCATTACCAGCATGCTGTCGAAGATGTTGAGAGGTTTAAAAGCAAGAATGAAGTTCGTAAGTTTTATAAACAGGTGAAACGAAATTCACAGGTACATAAACCTAGAACCAAAGGCTGCAAAGACGAAAGCGGAAACATCATTGTGGAACGCAGTCAATGCTGAGGAGAGGATATGGAAGGACAACTTCTGCAGACGTATAACGGCGACGACAAACTAAATTCCGCTGTCAGGCAGGATGATCCATTCAACATAGACGACGAAAGCCAACAATCCAGCCCTCGAGACTTAGACGAAGTAAAGATTGCCATATCTAAGCAGAATGCCGACCTCTTTAAAGCAGCTGGAGATAAGTTGGTTAGGAGCATTTACCAACTTATCTGTAAGATATAGTTGGAAGAAAGCATGCCCATTGAATGGAACCTCAGTATTGTTTGCCCGATCCTGAAAAAGGAGACCCTTTAAACTGCACCAACTATAGAGGAATCAGTCTACTTAACATCGCCTATAAAATCTTCTCTGCCGTAATATGTGAATGTCTAAAGCCCATCGTAAACAACCTAATAGGTCCTTATCAGTGCCGGCAAAATGGGTTTAACGGTTAATGAGGGAAAAACAAAGTACATTGCTGTCATCAAGCAAGGACATGACCAACGTCTTGGTCAAAACGTCACCATCGACGGACATAACTTTGAGGTAGTCAAGGACTTTGTCTACCTAGGCTCCGCAGAAAACATAAAAAACAACATCAGCGCTAAGATCAAACGCAGAATAACTCTTGCTAACCGCTGTTTCTTTGGACTAAAAAGCAATTGAGTATTAAAGTCCTCTCTCGAGAGACCAAAGTGGTGCTTTATAAGACCCTTATCATCTCCTGCTATACGGTCCAGAAGCATGGACTATGACCAAAGCGGATGAAAGCACCTTGGGTCGCTTCGATAGAAAACTTCTTCGTGTGATCTACGGTCCCGTATGCATCGAAGGGGAGTGGAGGAGAAGATGGAACGAGGAGCTGTATGGGTTGTACAGCGAACGTAGACTTCGCCAGAAGGGTAAAAGTCCAACGACTAAGATGGCTGGGTCACGTAGAGCGCATGGAAACCAATGCTCCGGCCCCAAAAGTCTTCGAATCCGCACCCACAGGACAGCGCAGTAGAGGAAGACCGTGGATCAGGTGGCGCGTATCAAGTGGAAGGTGACCTCACCCAACTTGGAGCGCGAAACTGGAGACATCTAGCTAGGGACCGAGCTAGATGGAGAAGTTTGTTGGGTGAGGCCCTAGTTCACTAATGACTGTAGCGCCACCATAAGTAAGTAAGTAAAAAAAAGGATGAAATAAGACAATTTATACAATCTTACAATGTTCAAGCGATGTATAAGCGATGATTTTAAAATAAAGAATAAATAGATTGGGTGACTAATAACTCTCAACCATTCCTGTGTTCGAGTACCGTCGTCAGGAATGGAAGGGAATAACAATTTTAGGCCAAATCCGAAATTAATTTGAATGCTCTACGTCCAATGCTATCCAAGACACAACAGTTAGTTGCAGAAGCACCAGCACCAGAGATAGGAGCTTCATAAATAACAGCCAGATCAGAAGGGAAGACAAGCTTCGTGCGTCCGCTCAAGAAATCTAAACATTTTCAAAATGAAGTCATTGGAGATATACTCGTACATACCGAGGACTTCGAGGATAGTGGCACAGTGTTAACGACAGTTAACAGTATTTAGTTATTGACGCGTTGTATTCAACTTAATTTTTGAATCCATATTTAACAATTCTATCCAAAAATAAAGAAGGTGGCTTAACAGTCCTTTCAAAACTAGGGGCTAGTAACTTACAAATCTCATCCATTCATGTATGCGTTGTCAGGGATGGAGGGGACCTACAGTTCTTAGCTGATACAAATCGGCTAATTTGAGAAAGCACTTTTTATGACAAGAATTGCTATTGAAAGATTTGTCAATTCCACGCAAGAGGCAGTACACGTAAAAAAAAAAAAACTGTAGATGGTACAGGCAGGGTTTGACAATGTTTTAGGTCAGAACTTATTGATCTTATCATATATTGCCAGCAAGATCCACATCTGAAGAGGAGGGTTGTGAATATAAATACGAATGTAAAAAGCTGGGGGTAGTACCGTTAGTAAAGAAGGTAAGTAGATTAAAAGTTTCAGTCAGGAGATCATTAATTAATATGATAAAGAGTGTCAGAGACAAAACATAGCCCTGGGGCACACCAGCATTTATTTTATGTTTCTCAAACATGTATCCATCTAATACTATTTGTATTGAACGATTTAAAATGTTATTTCAAATATAACGAAGGAGGGATAAGTCAAAATGAGAGCCAAACTCTATCAAAAGCGTTACCATTAGCGGGGTTAGACAGGGCTGTATTCTGTCGCCAATATTGTTTTTGTTTTGTGATAAGCTGTGTACTGCGAGCAGCTTTGTCAGGTAGCGGAGGGATCCCATGGACTTGGACATCCTATTAAAAGCACTTGGATTACGTGAACGAAACACATGGCGCAGGACAGTCGAGGTGTAATCAGCCTCACTACCCAAAAGTTGGTGGGAGCTGAAACATTTCTCCGGAAACCTTACAAGATGGAGCGTAGGTGTAGTAGAGGGGTTCCTAACGGACTTAACAGGTCTGAGGAACTAAGTAAGTAAGTCTCAAATCAAAAAAGAAAATTATTAAGATATCGAATAGTGGTAGATCAAAATCCTTACACAATGTCGCCACAAGCTGAATCATTTATCCAGGACCACTTCTAAAAATTGATTTGCAATACACAAACGTGAGTTTAAACGATTCATGCTGAATTGTCAAATCTTTTTTAAAAGTAATTAAAACATTGTTTTACAATCTCAAACGTGGAACCATAGATAAGAACTGTCAAAACTTAAAGGACTTCTAAATTTGTAGTCGTGAAATTTCAAATCCTTCACCGTAATAACAAACGACCTCACAAATCATGTGAAACAATTGAATTTTCTAAGATTCTGAACATTTAATTGATGAGTCATTCTCAGCCCTGACTTTCGACCAAGGAAATTTGTATTGTATTTTAAAGCAAAAATAAATTATGAGTATAACGATTTTTTAAACCGAAGAAAAGTAGTTACTTCAAGAAATCCATCAAATTTTCAAATTTTTGTTTCGTCTACAACAAAAGTTTAATGATTTTGTATACTATTAAAAAAAATTAGTTTTTGTTTTCAAGGTTTTTCTTCTAACAATATGATTACATACCTTTATCGCAAGCAAACAGGAGACTATATAGTTCTTTCTTGAATTCCTGTTTGATTTAACTCAATTCCAGAGCACTTAATCGAATGCCATATGTCCAAGCTAATAATTAATTGATATTGAAATCTTGAAAGATTTCTTCTTGAATTAGTTACTTCAAAATGCCAACTCCTAAATTCTATACTTCAATCAAGGGTTTCACGTTGAATTGGTCTCATTGTTAAGTAAAATTCTAGAATAATTTCTCTTGCCAAAGAATCAATTTTATGTTTGTATTTATAACCTTTGAGCAGGCTAAAGGAGTATGAACAAATAAATATATGTATTGTACACATGCATTTTGATGTAATAAAAGATATTGAAGTTGAGATTAGGCATATACTATATACTTATGCAGATGTAAACAAAAGAAAGTAGAATCGTATAAAGAAAATAGGACACACACAAAATATTTAAATATCATGATTCAAAAGTGCACCTATCTAACTTTACGTGTATAGTTTATGGTTTGATTCAAGAACATACAGAGTCTAATGTCACTTACCTTCTATTTGAATCAGATGAAGAAGGATTTTATTTGACCACATTCAGGTGCACTGTGTACCAAACAGATATAACTGGGAACAAAAGTTTCTGAAAATTAAAAAATACAAATTTTAATAAGTCGAGGTATTACAATTTATTTTTAAAAGCTACTGGTTTCTGGAGTAAATATAAAAATATGAACAATAGCTATAAGCCAACAAGAAATACTTATAGACTTTTGACTTTTTAAAAAAGTTTTAAAAGATTTAAAATATATACAGAAAAAGCTATGATTCCGAATGAAACGGTTTAATAGCAACTTAATGCAATCGGCAAAAATCTAAGTTTACATTTATTATTTAACTTTAAGGTTTTCTTTGGAAACATCTAAAGAACTTAAATTCGTTTTAAAATTATTGTTCGTTAAAAAGATTTCGATTAGAAATAAATCGTCTTACAATTTCTAAAAATATATATATTGTAAGGACAAATATTTAACATAAGTTTGATATTCTTAATTTTGTAATGTTTCATTATATTAAGCTATACCGTCTTTTGCTCTGAGCTATTTTTAGTTGTTTTTTAAAATTCGCATCAATTTTGTGGAACGCCCATTTTTCTAAAGGGTGATTTTGTACCTATTACCTTTTTTGCAACACTTGTTTAAAGAGTTTCGTTTCGTGTTTTGTTTCACTGTTAAATATCTTCAGTTTGGTCTATAATTTAAGCATGAATCGTCTTACAAACGAACAAGGGTAGCAAATTATTGAATTTTATTATCAAAATGCGTGCTTTGTTCAGAAGGTTCATCCTGCGCTTCTTCCATTTTTTGGTCAGTTAAACGACCCACTGAAACAGCTATTGTGGCTATTGTGACAAAATTTCGCACCAAATTTAAATTGTTGGACATTAAACCACCAACACGCTTACGTAGAGTGCAAACTAAAGAAAATATTGCAGTTGTATCAGTCAGTGTTAATGATGACCATCAATTATCGATTCGTCGCCGTTCGCAGCAATCGGGCTTCTGTTACAAACCAACGCTGGTGCAAGAATTGAAGCCGAACGGTCTACTGCAACGTGTGAATGGGCTCTTGGAAAGTTGGCCCAAGACCCACTTTTTTACCGAGACCAGATTTAACGCCTTTAGACTATTTTTGGTGGGGTTATGTTAAATATTACTGTCTATACAGACAACTTACTTACTTACTTACTTAAGGTGACGCTACAGTCCGGGGCGGACCTGGGCCTCAACCAACAAGCGTCTCCAGCTAGCTTGGTTCCTAGCTAGCTGTCTCCAGTTTCGCACGCCAAGTTGGTTGAGGTCCATCCCACCTGGGTGCGCCACTAGAGTCGCGGTCTTCCTCTGGGGAATGAGATGATGAGTGTCTTATAGATGGTGATTTTAGATGCTCGAGAGAGGACTTTACTTCTCAATTGCCTTCTAAGTCCAAAGAAGCAGCGATTTGCAAGAGTTATTCTTCGTTTAATTTCAGCACTGGTGTCGTAGTCTGTGTTAATGGCGGTGCCTAGGTAGACAAAGTTCATAACTACCTTAAAATTATAGCTGTCCATGGTAACGTTTTGTCCAAGACGTCGTCGTTCAGTGTCCTTTTTTGATGACAGCATATACTTGGTCTTGCCCTCATTGACCACTAAACCCATCTTCTTCGCTTCCGTCGCAATGCTCAAAAACGCTCCACTTACATCACGCTTTGATCTTCCAATTATGTCAATATCATAGCAATTTGATAGACCTTTGGAAGATTGTGCCTCTAGAGTTGAAGGTTAAGTTTTGTCTAAAACCTTTTTTGACATAAAATGCATCGGTAAGATCTTTTTCTACCTTGATAGAGCGGCGTGCATTCTCCATCGTCATTCTGCACAAACGGATAAGCTTGACATGGATGCCAAAACTACACATTTCTCGGTAGAGCTCTTCCCTATAGATGCTGTCATACGCGGCTTTAAAATCGATAAAGAGATGTTGGGTATTGATTTGAAGTTCCTGGTTTTTTCCAATATCTGGCGTAGTGTGAATATTTGGTCGATAGTGGGCTTTCCTGGTCTGAAGCCACCTTGATAAGGACCAATCAGGTTGTTGACCAATGGCTTCAGACGTTCACATAATATAGCAAAGAGGATCTTATACGCAATGTTAAGGAGACTGATGCCTCTGTAGTTGGCGCAGTTAAAAGGGTCTCCCTTCTTATGTATCGGGCACACTATGTTGACATTCTACTCATCGGGCATGCCTTCTTCCGACCATATTTTGCAGATGAGTTGGTGCATGCTCCGTACCAAGTCATCACCTGCTGCTTTGAATAGTTCAGCAGCGATGCCGTCAGCTCCAGCAGCTTTGTTTGACTTAAGTTTAGATATAGCTATCTTCACTTCGTCAAGGTCGGGTAGGCGGAATTGTTGATCTGCGTTGCCGAGGTTGAGTGGTTTTATCTCCGTTAAAGCTTAATTCGGTTCGTCATCGCTGTTGTATAATTTGGAGAAGTGATCTTTCCATATTCTTAGCATGGAATGCGGTTCTACTACCATGTTCCCCTGATCGTTTATTCAGGCTTCGGTTCGAGGCTGGTACCCTTGGGAGGTTTTTTTTTACCTTTTGGTAAAATTTACGAACCTCATTCCTGTTATGACATCCCTCTATCTCCTCGATCGGAATGTTCGGATATCCTGTGCACTGGAGAAGTGTCGTGCGTTGATCGCAATGTGGTCAATCTGGTTTAAGGTTTATTGATCAGGAGATTTCCATGTCCCCTTGTGGATATTGAGATGTGTGAACTGCTACCAGAACGTCTCGCCCCGAAGTCGGAGGTGGTGTCGTGCAGGCTGTATCTTCCGATTATGCCGCACCAAAGATATCTTCTCTTCCTAGTTTGGCATTAAAATCTTCTAAGACAATTTTAATATCATAGCCAGTGCAATATGTCTTGTCCAAGAGCTCGAAGAATATGTCTTTGGTGTCTTCACCTTTCTCCTTTGTTGAGGCATGCGCGCATATTAGGCTTATGTTGGTGAATTTAACCTTGATGCGGATTGTCGTGATGCGCTCGCTCACACTGTTGAAACTCAAGACTTTTTGTTTGAGTCTAGTTCCAACAACAAATCCACACCCCAATAGACCCTGTCTTTGTTCTCGGTAGCAGTAGCCGTAGTATATATCGCAGTCTTTTAGTTTGCGTTTGCCCGGTCCATCCCATCGCACTTCTTGGATGGTGGTTATATCGGCCTTGCAGCAGTTTAGGGCTTCCGCTAATTGTTCGGCTGCATGTGGTCTTTAAGGGAACTAACATTCCACGTGCATATCCAAAGTTCGTTGTCCTTTATTCGTTTGCGTGGGTTGTCAACAGTGAATCCGTCCGTATCCGAAGCTTGTTGGTGCTTCGCAACTAAAGATATTTTTACGTGGCCACGAAGTCACCCCGACGGCACAACCCCCAACCTGGAGGGGCAGATCCTTAGGATAAACCGCTCCTTGCAGGCCTGGGCTCCGAATATGTCGAAAAAGCCCTATAAGGTGTTCACTAAGTAGTTCAACCTTACTGGAACTGTAAAAGCCACCGTTGATTCCATCTCGAGAATTCGTCCGCTGCCGTCTGGAGAAGGAGAGATGCCTTTGTGGAAACACCTCTCCCCCCTCTCTCGTTTGCTGCCCCCAACAACTTTCCACTGGGGTTGGAACCCAGTCTCCAGTTGAGGTACTAGGCACCCGATGTTCACCGCTGGGAGTTGAGAGTAGGAGTTGATAGACAGAGGTGGGTTTTGTGAAAAGCTGTGGACGCTTGTGTCCTCTTGAATGCACATGTCTACCATGTGAACTATGCAGACAAGCCCGCTTCAATTCACGTGTACCATCGATTTAAATAAAGATTTCATACACTTTTCTGAATTTTGTGTGTTTTTTTTGAAAAAATTTCTTAAAACTCTTAAAAAATCACCCTTTGTTTGAAAGTTTATGCAGTTGAATATTTTTAAGAATAATTGACTATAAAATTGTAAAAATTTAATGAAATTCCAACCAGGTTTAATTTTATCTATTTAATAATAATAATTTTCCATTTTGCAAATAAAATCTGAATGCAACAAGGATAAAAGCCCAGTCATCGCATTATGTCTTGATATGATTATATTCCCCTTCTTTTTTAGATATGGTAAGAGGGACAAGGTACGAACATTCCACAAAGAAATAGATTTAAGGTTTTAGAGAATTTGTTAAAAACTATACACAGTTTTGAAGCTAGCTTAACCGCTGGGCGTAGTTAAAATTGTATTGAATAATATCTTGCAATAAAATGTTAAGACTTTTAAAATCAGTTTTTAACATATTTAAAGAAAAACTGAAATTCTTCAATAGTCCTTTTTATGTGTTTGAAATTTTTCTTAAGTGTAGCAAATATCTCAAGAAAAATTATGTCTCCCAATATTCTGGTGTTATACATACTCTCTATCTCTCAAATCAAGTGAACCGAATGTTTTTGAAATATCATTTTAATCAGATTAGGATTATCGAGTCTTCTCCTCACAAATATGCACAAAGGACTTTTCTTTATTGTTACAGGTTCCTTGCTTTGGTGTAATGCATAAGAAATGAGAAACTGGAAATTCTTCATTTCAAGGAACAAACCACGAATTATGTACGAGAGTGAAGGTACATGTGGTATGCAAGACCCAAGTGAAGGCAAGTTCGGATATTCGAAGAGACTTTACCGATTGTGAGGTTAATTAAGGGCTCAGGACTTATATAAATGATAGAGATTAGAATTTGCCTTATATTAAAGATATTTTTGAATCATGGGCTTTCACATTTTCAAAGAAACAAATAAATTCCGAGAAACATTTGTTTAAATTGTAATACATTGTACATTCCTTGTAATTATTACATAAAAGACTTATATATGGACTTATAAAAGTCAATATATTTTTAATCATTTTAACCCTCATCCTTACTGTTGTATATATGTACATCCTCATCATTAGACCCTAATGGAATTTAGATGACCAATCAAAGTGAGTGGGGGTGAGGCGATATAAAATAAAATCGAACAACACACTATATCCTTATAACGTCGTAGAGTACGTATCATATAAGATGATAGAGACACATTAAAGTAAGTGGACATAAAAACTCGGTATTGCAGAATTTACGACTTCAGGCTTCGAAATGGCTTTTAGCATTACATTACAGATACAGTATAGTCGTCTATACAATATATTCGCATAAATAAACAAAACAACACAAAAATCAAAGAGGAACGAGTGGCAAGTTTTCGCGATAAGCCATATACAGCGATAAAATAAATTTAAGTAGATATTCGAATCAGAAGACGATAATGACCGCAAGTTTTATAAAATTGAATTAAAACCCAACCAGACTGCTTATAATAAAATGTATAACGTCCGAAGCTCGAGATATGTATAATATTGAAAATGCGAGATCAAAAGTGAAGCATGATGTCAAAAAGCTATAAAGACTTTTATGGATAAGTATATTTATTATTATTATAATGTTGTGGGCTGTCACTCTCATTGAACTTAATACTAAACTAGCATTTTATATGTGACTGGTTTCCGGGTATGTGTTTATATGATATCGTATGTTGAAATTATCTTTAAACAGTATACTTGATCTTCTGGGTTTTCTCTTTTATTTTTAAAAACTTGGTGTAAAGTTTTAAAACAGTAGACAAGTTATATTTTTATAGAAACAAGTATTCTAAAAGGAATAATTACTGTTCATTAATTTACTTAGAAATGACTTAAAACACACTTTTCACTTTCAACCCGTCCTGAAGTCTCTGAGGCGGCCACAAACAACTCTTCCCTTACTTCTGATGTTCTGGCAGAACAGCTATCCAAACATGCTGACTCTATCGGACGAGATTTCGCAAATGAAATTTCTACCCTTGGAAATGAATTTATTCTTAAGATTTTTTTTTATAATAAGCGCACACTCAAAGGGATATATTACCCTTATTATGTAGACACAGTGTGAGCACTAGAAAAGGGAGTGAGGGTTTTAAAGGAAATGTCGGTGCACATTGGTTTTGAATTCCTGAATATTGCAATAGCTGGGAAAGACAGAGTGTGGCAAGGCATCCCACATTCGCATAGTACGGCTAAAGAACGAATCTCTGTACTTGACAGTACGCCCGAAGATGGGCTCGAGGGCATATTGATGAGCAATCCTAGAAGCGCGAGTATTATGGTTGAAATTTTTAAGGGGAGGAATACCGCTGGCTATTTCTAGAGCATAAACCATTAAAATAACGGCAAAAGAGGGTGAGACAAGAAACATTTCAACGATGTTCAAGTGACGTAAATGATCGTATGATGGTAATATCACCGATCAATCTGAATGCTCTACATTCAATACTATCCAAGAGGCTTAAGTAAGTTGCAGGAGCACCAGCCCAGATATGGGAGTTATACTCAAGATTTGGACGTAAATAAGTATTGTAAATAAGAGCCAGATCAGAGGGGGAGAAAAACTTCTTGCATCACCTTAGAAAACCCAAAAACCTTGTATCATTTTTGGTGACATCGCGTATGTGATCATTCCACAAGAGGTGGTTGGTGATACACATACCAAGAATATCGAGATGTTGCCTCGATGCAAGTACCATGTATGGATAATGGCAGGGGGGGTATATTTCTCTTTAGCGATACAAGACAGCATTGCGTTTTCGAAGCATTAAATTCCACGCGGTTTCTTATTCCTCATTGTACAATGCTGTTTAGGTCGGAATTTAATGAGCTCATCATTTTTTACGTTGCAGTTCCACATCCGAAGAAGAGGGGTGTGAATCTGAAAACGAATATGAAAAGCTAAGAGTACTATCGTCAGCGAAACAATGTATTGGATTAGATATTGCAGGCAGGAGATCATTAACAAAAATGAGAAAAAGTGTTGGAGATAGAACAGAGCCTTGCGGCACACCAGCATTTATTTTGTGGTTTTCAGACTTGAATCCATCCACATACAACTTGTACATTTCGCTTTAACGATACAAGACAACATTGCGTTTTCGAAGCATTAAATTCCACGCGGTTTCTTATTCCCCATTGTACAATGCTGTTTAGGTCCGAATTTAATGAGCTTATCATATTTTGTTGTTGCAGTTCCACATCCGAAGAAGAGGGGTGTGAATCTGAAAACGAATATGAAAAGCTAAGAGTACTATCGTCAGCGAAACAATGTATTGGATTAGATGTTGCAGACAGGAGATCATTAACAAAAATGAGAAAAAGTGTTGGAGATAGAACAGAGCCCTGGGGCACACCAGCATTTATTTTATGGTTTTCAGACTTGAATCCATCCAATACAACTTGTATTGAACGATTCAAAAGGTAATTACTAAGCCAATGAAGGAGGGATTCACGAAAACCGAAAGCACGCATTTTCGATAAGAGAGCCTGATGCCAAACCCTATCAAATGCTTTTAAAATATCAAGTGCAATAATCTTACTTTCTCCAAGACTATGTAAAGATTTGTTCCACTATTCGATGAGATGAACCATGAGATCAATGGTGGACCTTTTGCTACGAAAGCCATACTGTCGGTCATTAAGAAGCTTTCGTTCTTCAAGATATTTCTTGAGCTGATAATTAATCAGCGTTTCCATGACCTTGGAAAGAAGGGACGTAAGTGCAATTGGTCGATAATTAGACGGTGAGGAAGATTCGCCTTTTTTGGGAATATGCTGGACAAATGCGGTTTTCCATCCGCTTGGAACGAGACCTGAGGAGTAGGACAGATAAAAAAGCTTATCCTCTTCAGAACAATATCGGAGATACCATCTGGACCAGCAGATTTATGTATGTTAAGATCTTTTAGGACTCTCGCTACAGAACGAGTGCGAAAAAAGATTTGCCCCATAGAATCATTAACTCGATCAAGTACATGCGGAGTCATAACACTCACTGTCAGCGTTGAATTGGCGGCGAAACAGCTTACAAATGGAGTTTCATTCACAACGAGCGTAAGAACCGAGAAAGAGGAAGAATTCTTCATATTTTTTACAAAAGACCAACAATTTTTACTGCCTTTGGGACATTGCAGTATTTTTTGCCGTAATTTTTGGTCATGTAAAAATTTGGTCCGTCGAATATCGGCGTTGCAGGTCTTCCTTGAACTTATTCCGGTTTTCCTCAGTTGGATTGGCTTTAAACAACGGAAACTTACCTTAAGATTGAGGAAGTTTCTACACGCTGGAGCCAACAATTGGCCGAATTAAACACAACTGCAACCAACATCGTTGATCGTGTCAATAAACTTGAATAGAGTTGCAACAAAAATGCACAACTACATCATGCTGAAATAAAAACTTTGCCAAAACAATGTATTGCTCTGCAAAAAAAAGAAATCTCTTGTGATGCTGTACTCTTCGGTATACCGCCTTTCCTGATGAAAACCTCACCGACATGTTCCATAGACTCTTCCAGTGTCGTTTATAACAAATAACGAAACTGTTCCGCTGTTCCATTTTTTACTGCTCTAAACGAACTCAGTTTTACTTATGAACATAGTATTAACTGAGGTGATTTCAATGCTGACCTGCTGAAACAGGATATGTGTGCATATTGTTAATACCACTTACCCAAAACGTTTTGCTTCTAATTGCTCTCCAAGTTTTCTTGATCTAGACATAGTCTCTGATTCTTCGTTGGTACATCTGTATGATCAGCTTTCATTTGATATTTCAGATCATGATCTTCTGTACGTTCAATATAAAATTGTTAAAATCTCCTTGCAATGTAACATTTACCTACAAAGACTTCAACCCAATCGACTTCTCCTATCTTCACCTGTCAACCACATTGGCTTCTTGGTTTAGTTGTCGTCTTCAACATCTGTTGCTCCAACTCTTTAATCAATGTGTCCCCACTAAAACGGTATGAATTCGAAATAACCTTTGCCCTTGGTTCACATCTAAGGTGTTAACCAGCATTAAAAATAGAAACAAACTACATAGTAGATGGAAGCGTAGCCCAACACCTGTTAACTGGAGAGCATTTACTGTAGCCCGTAATCAAGCGACAACTATAATCCGATCATCCAAAATCAAATATTATGCGTCCAAACTCAATACCTCTTTACCACCTAAAAAGCTATGGAGCAACCTAAGTAAGATTGGTGTCTGCAAAGATATAGGAGCTCAATGTTCTATGGACCCGGATGAGCTCAATGATTATTTCTTTGGAGAGTCGGTTTCTGTTGCTGATTTTGAAGCAAATACTACATTTAACTCCTTGAATAATGTGCCTAGGCTGGAGGATTTTGATGTTGTTAGTGAAGATGATATTCTAAAATGTGTGCTATCAAGTCTGACTCTGTTGGTGATGATGGAGTACCTTTTGGTTTCGTTAACTTCACACTTCCACTCATATTATAAACTGGTGCATTGTCACTTCTACTTTTTTCGTTCTTGGTAAATTGCAAGAGTTCTTGCAATGGTTAAGAAACGTGACTCTAATTCTCCAACTGATTTTAGACCGATAAGCATCCTACCTTGCCTCTCTAAGGTCTTTGAGAAGATAATTGAGCAACAGGTCTTAAGTCAAATTTCACTTAACAACTTGCTGTTTGAAAAACAATCGGGTTTCAGAGCAAATCATAGCTGCTCTACTGCAATGGTTAATCTTTTTGAAGATATTAGGGTAGACTATGATAATGGTCAAATAAATCTCCTCTGCTTACTCGACTTTACAAAGGCCTTTGACAAAGTGAATCAGTGTATTCTAAAGTGGAAACTCGTAAACTTCATCGGCTTCAGTTAGCGGCCATGCTCGTTAATTGGTTACTATCTATCTGACAGATCAAAAAGGGTTTTCTTCTGGGGGGAAATCCTCAGCTCTCAGACTTGTAACGCAAGGAGTCCCACAGGGTTCGATTCTTGGTCCAATACTCTTTTGTATGTTCATCAATCATCTGCCTGCGTGTTGTTCGCACTCTTCGGTTCACCTGTATGCTGAATTGCTGATGATGTTCAACTCAACCTTGCCAAGCCTTTTCATCAGCTCAATGAACTGTCCCTCTCCATCAACGAGGATCTTCACCAAATTAATGCGTGGTCCATTGCAAATGGCCTATTTTTAAATACTTCCAAGACCTAAGTCATTTCATTTCTCTACTCTACCTAATATTTGGCTAAGTGATCGTTTAATTTAAGTAGTGGATCATTGCATCAGCCTTGAATATACTATTGACCGTCATCTGTCAGGATATAGATACACTAATTATATCATTGGTCGAATTTATGGATGCTTACGTAAACTTTGGCCCTCAGCATACTTTACCCCTGTTGAAACTGGTTGAAAGATATCGATTTCAAACACATTTTCTTATACAGATAATAAGACAGAAAGAATATGACTTTATCTTTAAAATAATTTTGTGCAACGAAGAATAATGTTCTTGACTTCTGGTAAAATTTTAAGAAAAATTGAATTGACAGTTTAAAAAAAAAAAATAAAAACCTAAAAAAAAAATGTACAAAAGTTGGTAAAAATTGATTTTCGACTTAAATATTTTTTCAAAACTTTAAGATATTGGCTTTAATTTACTTTTATCTTTCAAAAAATATTGTTGTCATCATTCAGTAAATTTAAAACAAATCGAATTGACAGTTTTTTTACAAAAAATAAAACTCTAAAAAAAAAACAATACTAAAACTTGGTAAAAATTTACTTTCACCCAAATAGCTTTTCAAATATTAAAAATATTGGCTTCAAACTTATTTTATTTCACAGAAAATATTGTTTTAGATATTCAATAATTTTTATATAAAAATACAAATCTACAAAAAATAGTACGCAAATTTGGTAAAAATTGATACGAGTACATATAGACAAGCTTTTAAGCAAGACAAATCGACAGACGGGATGGGAATTTATAAGTGTGTGTCGCATCGCAGCCTCTTTTTTGTTCTGTACTTGAGTTGAAGTCAAAAAAAAACCTCTAGAGCCTCATGGGTTACTATGCAAAAATCAATATTTTTGGAATATTAGTTAACATATCATTAATTCCTAGCACTCCTTTGAAGAGGATACCAATTCTTGCAGTGATTATATTAGAGGACTTAATTTACATATAGATACAAATTTTTAGTGTTAAGACTTTAGAAATCTGTAATTGCTTGCATCTTACATACTAAAGCTATTTATGTAGAAATTATCAACGTTTTACTTCCGTTTCCTTGACAAGTTCAAGATTCATAGCAAACATAATTTTGACTTTTTTTCGGTCACATTACATTACAGTGCATTGCATTACCATCATCATCATCAGTGCAATGCTGCAAAGCAATGCAGTGCAGTGCATCAGCATTGTAAATCACAGCGCCTTCTTAAAGACGTCTACATTCGCGCAAGTCCATCGTAAATTCTGCTTTATTTCCAACTAAATGTTTATATTTCTTTGGCTTAATTGCTGGCAATTTAATGATCCTCATGTTGCGCTGCACGCCATCCTATTGCCTCGCCATGCCCCAGCGGCATCTCCTTACAAAAATATTTAACTGTGTGATGTATATACAAGTTCGGATACACTGATGCATGCATATGTAGCGTATAGTTCAGTTTGGCAGCAGCAGCAGCAGCAGCCAGCGTGGACGTCATTCAGCCTCATTGCTATCACTGTGCTGGATCTTAATTGTCATAATCGTGTGTGAGATGCTTCAGTGCGCGAGCTTAAAATAGATGGATTTCATATTTTGTATCTCATGACTCTGGCTAACGCACCAACTACAGTGAGATGAACTCGCCTTATAATAGGTACAAAAAATTTCCTTTACAATAATTTGAGCCAAATCAATCCTTGAAGAATGATTAATGCCACTTCTCGAGAAGCTTAAAGGTTCGTTGGTACTTTCAAGTGTTCACGTTCCGAGCTGAGAAACAGTAACAAAATAGTAAAATTTCAAAACTTTTATGCAGTTAAATAATAAGTTCACTTAAAATTTCAAAAACTGTCCCGATAAATTCAAGCATATTCCCCAATGTGAGCCTGGCAGATTTAATTCATATTGGAACCAACATTATGAGCTCTCTGACATGGAGGCCCAACATCAGAACTGCGAAACAAGAAACATTTTGCGTGCAGGCATCTTTGCGTCATTTCTGTGTGTTCTGTAATAGTTGCGGGGCCATCAAAATGATCGGCACCACAACTGCCATCATGTTTAACCGGTGGCTGATGGAGCCGCCTCCGCGTCGCCTCGCCGCCACCACTGACTGCCATCAAGATGATCCGCAAGGGGCCAATGTTGACGCATGTTTAAAATAGAAATAGGATGTGAGTTGAATCTTTTTTGTTTTTGCTGTACACAACTTTATCTTATTTTTTTATTGCGTTTTGACAATAATTTCTTGTTGTCTTTTGCCAAAGAAAACAGTCAAAAAGCCGCTGAGGTGATCTTAGCATAAGATCAAACGATAATCATCAACATCGTGTATCGCATCAGGCAGAGACTTACCAACCTCAATTTTGTATCTTTTACTTTAATGCGGTGAGTTTGTGATTGTAAGGAAATATCTTAGGCGGCTGATGAAGGCGATGGGACAATGTTATGAATTGCATACATACTTTTATACAGTTGCAGTCCATTTTATGTTGTTTTGAATGAATTCATTCATATAACGTTCATAATGTGAGAGGCATGAAACATCACGACAATCCAAATTGTAAGATATTTTGTGTAGAATGTTTACGAGTGGGTGAACTTTGATTCACCGATTACCCAAGTTTTTGACATAATAGGTTTTGCTAGATGGATTCCACAACCGACAAAAAAAGAATTTATTAGTGGTTCCAATTATTAAAGTAAGTGCAAATGTCATTGAGAACTTAGTCATTACCATTCTTAGTGTTTTAAAGCTTCCTCAAAACTAGTTAGCATACAAATAAAAACATGGCTTAAACCAAATATTTTATGTAGGGAACAGGACGTTTCAATCAATTAATGTTGTAGTTCTGTAGATGTTGAAATGGAACTGAATGGCGTTTGCTGTGTGGCACGTAGCCCACGCCGAGCCTGTCCTACTGGAACCACATGTCATCTAGTTTCATATGTTTCAATGGGCCATAAGAAATTAGTTATCATCATTATGACGTAGGCCTCGTTGTTGACGGCAACCGCCTCATTGACGTCGTTTTCAAAAAAGTACAGACCAATTATGGCGCCGGCCCAAAATCTACACCAAACGGTAACTTTTTGAGGATGCATTATCACCTAGTGAACCTGGAACGCAGTTTTGCTTGTTAACACAGCCATTCATCCAAAAATGCGTCTAGTCTCTAAAGATGATATTTTGGCCAAAATTAGGGTCCTTTCCAAACGATTAGAAGCAGAGACAGCGAACAAACAACACGTTGACTATGGTTATGAACTTTGAGCTCCTTTGTCAGTTCGAGCTAGGTCTCTATGCAAAATTCGGCAAGTTAAAGTCTGCAAAGGCTAAGTTTTTGTGCACTGCAAGAAAAAGATTGCCACTGGTTCTTCTTCATGCTTTCACGTAATCGTGGCGATTAAACTTTTTAACCGGGCCAAAGCCGTAAGACTATAGCCTCTCACTGGGACTCTTACAAAGAATCCCTAAGAATCTACAAAAAGGCACTAAGGAAATCGAAGCGATCTTCTTGGCGATCCTTCTGTGGCACGATAGAAGACACTTCTGAAGCCTCTAGGTTACCGAAAATTCTTTCAACTAGTCCAGCTACTTGAAAAATGCAGACAGCTCCTGGACAAATTCAAGTAATGAATCGCTGATCTTACTATTGGACACTCACTTTCCTGGTAGTTCTCTTACCGAAACTTGCAACAGTTATATACGTTCAAGTTCAAATGCAACATATCCACGAGGTCTGATCACAAGGGATAAGCTATAAAATGGGCTCTCAACAGCTTCAAACTATTTAAATCTGCAGGACCAGATGGAATAATACCAGCCGAGTTACAAAAGATTTCTGACTTAATTGCACCAACCTTTGAGGCAATTTTTACCAGCTGTCTTTACCTGGTAAATGTTCCCTCGGCATAGAGAGAAGTTAAAGTTGTTTTTATACCTAAACCAGGTAAATGCTCCCAAGTTAATCCTAAAGATCTACGACCTATAAGTCTATCATCATTCCTTCTTAAGACCTTGGAAAGATTGATTGATATCCATTTAAGGGCAATAGTATCGATACGAGACTTCTGTCTTCGTCTCAACATGCCTACACACTTTAGTACGAACCGTCAAATATTCCCTCCATCATAAAGAGTCGAAGGTGCCTTTAGCAACGTGGACACATCTGCAATAACATCTCTAAATGTAGAGAGTTCAGGAGTTAATTCATTTAATGCTTACCAGCAGAATAATTAACTCAAAACTGGGCAACTGTTCAGGTAGACGATTCGTTAGTAGAGGGACACCGCAAGGTGGTGTTCTATATTCTCTCCCCTGGAACCTAGTAGTGAATGAAATCCTAAGTAGTCTGGATGCGCAGGGTTTCAGAGTGATAGCCTATGTAGACGACGTTGCTATAGCAGTTTCAGGAAAGCATCTTAACATCCTAAAAGAACTCTTACAAAATGCCTTGGGCAGACTAATACTTTGGGCTGATCGGTGTGGACTGGGTGTTAACCCATAAAAAACCGATCTGGTCTTATTTTCGAGGAGATATAAAATTCCATTTATTAACCCTCCCCCAAGACGTTCTCAAAATCAAGTTTCCTGTATCTTCAAGAGAAGATGAATAGCATACAAAGCAGTTGTCCTCGCTTTGCCTTCACTTGAAAGGTTATGAAAGCAGTTCGAGAACCAATACCACTAAAACCACTTCGGAAGAGAAAAATAATGTCCACAGAATTGTTATTATTCACCAAGTCCATTTTAATACTGATTAGTGAGCATGTAAACATAAAGAACCATCGACCCTCTACAGATCAGACCTGGACTCCAAAAATGTATCGTGAGAAGAGTCAAAGCGCTTTTACCGTGGCACCCGAGGAGTTTAAAAACAAAACAAAATTATACAATTTTTAACTAACCTTCTGTAATGATTTGATTGAAATTCTCACTCCAAAGTCAGCAAGTTTTGGAAACAAATGTAAGGTAGGGGGTTTGTTTAAATTGTTTAACAAATACCCTTTTCAATAGAGAATGATGAATTCTTCGACAAATTCTGGTGAGACAAACAAAGCCAAGAAAGACAACACAAAATTATCTTAGGGTTAAAATAGCAGGTTTTCAAGAAGTGCCAATGGCATGATGGTTATTTCGTTATCATGCCAGGGGTCTTGGGTTCGATTCCTGCCTATGAAATCTAGTATTTTCACGGGTACTGCCTCTTGCGAGGAATTTACAAATTCTCCAAGAGTAATTCTTGTCATGAAAAGTGCTTTCTCAATTTAGAAATCCCTAAAAAAAAGAGGCTGTGATGCGACCCACACTGATAACTTCCCATCTCGTCTGTCGATTTGTCTTGCTGAAAAGTTTGTCTTTATGTACTCGTATCAATTTTTACCAAATTTGCGTACTATTTTTTGTAGATTTTATTTTTTATTAAAAAAACGGACTGTTGGATTTTTATGTAAAAATTACTGAATATCGAAAACAATATTTTCTGTGAAATAAAATAAGTTTGAAGCCAATATTTTTTAATTTTTGAAAAGCTATTTGAGTCGAAAGTAAATGTTTACCAAGATTTAGTATTGTTTTTTTTTTAGAGATTTATTTTTTGTAACAAAAGTGTCAATTCGATTTTTTTCAAAATTTCACTAAATGTTGACAACAATATTTTTTGAAAGACAAAAGTACATTAAATCCAACATCTCAATGTTTTGAAAAGATATTTGAGTCGAAAATCAATTTTTACCAACTTGTATACATTTCTTTTTAGGAAAATCAATTTTTACCAACTTTTATTCATTTTTTTTTAGGTTTTTAGTTTTTGTAAAAAGCTGTCAGTTCGATTTTTCTCAAAATTTTATCAGATGTTAAAAACATTATTCTTCGTTGCACAAAATTGTTTTAGAGATGAAATCATATTTCAGTCGTAAAATTTTGGAGGTGACAAATTTTTTTTTCACTTTTATTGATTTATAAAAAAAAACCGTTATGTTGATTTTTTTAAAAATATACTCGTTTGGTATCACGTTCCAATATATTATATAAAATTTAATTCAAGTCTCTAGCGTTTTTGATTCGTAAGATATTTAGGGTTAATCAAAATGTTCACCTTTTTTTGAAACTGCTTTAGTAAAAAAACCAGCGACGCAATTTTCTTGTGAGCCCTTTCTGCATCTTTCTGCCTTATTATCTGTATAACAACATTTATTTGAAGTTCTGGTTCTTGAGCTATGGACGACGAAAATAACGTCGCGAACGTATGGACGTACGGACGTACAAACGTACGTACACACGCACGCACAGACATCTTTCTAAAAATCTTTTATTTCGACTCTAGGGACCTCGAAACGTCGAGAAATGTCAAAATTTTCAATTTGACAAATCGGACCCATTACAATAACTTCCTATGGGAAGTTAAAAAATCTATATTTCTTCCGAGTTAAGCTGTTTTTACAAATCATTTCTTTGAAAAGTTTTTTGGCAATAACTTCTGTTTTAAGAAAATTACAGCCATTAAAATTTAAGTGGAGCTAGCAATCGATATTTTAAACAGGAAAATCATAAAAAGGCAATTTCGACACAAATTGAGTCAGGCTTGTGACACTGAAA
>NC_079148.1:52266888-52319878 GCF_945859685.1 Eupeodes corollae | reverse complement strand
AGCCCAAAATATTAGTCTGTCCAAGGCATTTTGTAAGAGTTCGATGTCAAGGAAAGCAACCATAGTGAACTCTTTATGATGGAGGGAATATTCGACGGTTCGTACTAAAGTGTGTAACGCTGTTTCCACCGATTAACCTTTATAGTAGGCATGTTGAGACGAAGACAGAAGTCTTGCATCGATACGTGCCCTTAACTGGATATCAATCCATCTTTCCAAGCTCTTAAGAAGGAGTGATGATAGACTTATAGGTCGTGGATCTTTAGGATTGACTTGGGAGCATTTACCTGCTTTAGGTATAAAAACAACTTTAACTTCTCTCCATGCCGAGGGAACATGGGCCAGGTAAAGACAGCTGGTAAAAATTGCCTCAAGGATTGGTGCAATTATATCAGAAGTCTTTTGTAATTCGGCTCGTATTATTCCATCTGGTCCTGCAGATTTGAATGGTTTGAAGCTGTTGAGAGCCCATTGTATAGCTTATCCCTTGTGATCAGACCTTGTGGATATGTTGCATTTGAACTTGAACGTATATAATTGTTGCAAGTTTCGGTAAGAGAAATACCAGGAATATGAGTGTCCAATAGTAAGATCAGCGATTCATTACTTGAATTTGTCCAGGAGCCGTCTGCATTTTTCAAGCAGCTTGGCATAGCTGGACTAGTTGAAAGAATTTTCCGTAACCTAGAGGCTTCAGAAGTGTCTTCTATTGTGCCACATAAAGATCGCCAAGAAGATCGCTTGGATTTCCTTAGTGCCTTCTTGTAGATTCTTAGGGATTCTTTGTAAGAGGCCTAGTGAAAGGCTAGTCTTGCGGCTTTGGCCTGGTTGAAAAGTTTAATCGCCACGATTACGTGAAAGCGTAAGGCAGAACCAGCGCCAGTCTTTTCTTTCCGTGCACAAGAACTTAGGCTTTTGCAGACTTTAACTTGCCGAATTTTGCATAGAGACTTAGGCCTTCACCCGACCAAGATCGAACTGAAAAAGGAGCTCAAAGTTCATGACCATAGTCAACGTGTTGTTTGTTCGCTGACTGTGCTTCTAATCCTTTGGAAAGGACCCTAATTTTGGCCGAAATATCATCTTTAGAGTCTAGACGCATTTTTGGATGAATGGCTGTGTCAACAAGCAAAATTGCGTTCCAGGTTCATTATGTGATAATGCATCTTCAAAAAGTTACCGTTTGGTGTAGATTTTGGGCCGGCGGCATTATTGTACCGTCCTTTTTTGAAAACGCCATCAATGAGGCGGTTGCTGTCAACAGCGAGCGCTAGGTCATAACGATTATAACTTATTTCTTATGGCCCATTGAAACATATGAAACTAGATGACATGTGGTGTCAGTAGGACAGGCAACGTGCCACACAGCAAACGCCATTCTATTCCATTTCAACATCTACAGAACTTTTCAGAACTACAACATTAATTGATTGAAACATCCCGTTCCCTACACAAAATATTTGGTCTAAGCCATGTTATTATTCGTATGCTAACTAGTTTTGAGGAAGCTTTAAAATACTAAGAATGGTAATGACTAAGTTCTCAATGACATTTGCACTTGCTTTAATAATTGGAACCACTAATAAATTCTTTTTTTTGTCGGTTGTGGAATCGATCTAGCAAAACCTTTTATGTCAAAAACTTGGGTAATCGGTGAATCAAAGTTCACCCACTCGTAAACATTCTACACAAAATGTCTTACAATTTACAAGATTGTTGTGATGTTTCATGCCTCTCACATTATGAACATTATATGAATGAATTCATTCAAAACAACATAAAATGGTCTGCAACTGTATAAAAGTATGTATGCAATTCATAACATTGTCCCATCGCCTTCATCAGCCGCCCAAGTTATTTCCTAACAATCACAAACTCACCGCATTAAAGTAAAAGATACAAAATTGAGGTTGGTAAGTCTCTGCCTGATGCGATACACGATGTTGATGATTATCGTTTGATCTTATGCTAAGATCACCTCAGCGGCTTTTTGACTGTTTTCTTTGGCAAAAGACAACAAGAAATTATTGTCAAAACGCAATAAAAAAAATAAGATAAAGTTGTGTACAGCAAAAAAAAGATTCAACTCACATCCTATTTCTATTTTAAACATGCGTCAACATTGGCCCCTTGCGGATCATCTTGAGGGCAGTTAGTGGTGGCGGCGAGGCGACGCGGCGGAGCGGCGGCTCCATCAGCCACCGGTTAAACATGGTGGCAGTTGTGGTGCCGATCATTTTGATGGCCCCGCGACTATTACAGAGCACACAGAAAAGACGCAAAGATGCCTGCACGCAAAATGTTCCTTGTTTCGCAGTACTGATGTTGGGCCTCCATGTCAGAGAGCTCATATGTTGGTTCCAATATGAATTAAATCTGCCAGGCTCACATTGGGGAATATACTTGAATTTATCGGGACAGTTTTTGAAATTTTAAGTGAACTTATTATTTAATTCCATAAAAGTTTTGAAATTTTCCTATTTTGTTACTGTTTCTCAGCTCGGAACGTGAACACCTGAATGTACCAACGAACCTTTAAGTTTCTCGAGAACAGGCATTAATCATTCTTCAAGGATTTAATTGGTTTAAATTATTGCAAAGTAATTTTTTTTGTACCTATTATAAAACGAGTTCATCTCACTGTAGTTGGTACGTTAGCCAGAGTCATGAGATACAAAATATGAAATCCATCTATTTTAAGCTCGCGCACTGAAGCATCTCACACACGATTATGACAATTAAGATCCAGCACAGTGATAGCAATGAGGCTGAATGACGTCCACGCTGGCTGCTGCCGAACTGAAGAACTGAACTTCGAGTATATATGCATGCATCAGTGTATCCGAACTTGTATATACATCACACAGTTAAATATTTTTGTAAGGAGATGCCGCTGGGGCATGGCGAGGCAATAGGATGGCGTGCAGCGCAACATGAGGATCATTAAATTGCCAGCAATTAAGCCAAAGAAATATAAACATTTAGTTGGAAATAAAGCAGAATTTACGATGGACTTGCGCGAATGTAGACGTCTTTAAGAAGGCGCTGTGATTTACAATGCTGATGCACTGCACTTGACGATGATGGTAATGCAATGCACTGTAATGTAATGTGACCGAAAAAAAGTCAAAATTATGTTTGCTATAAATCTTGAACTTGTCAGGGAAACGGAAGTAAAACTTTGATAATTTCTACATAAATAAGTTTAGTATGTAAGATGCAAGAAATTACAGATATCTAAAGTTTTAACACTAAAAATTTGTATATATATGTGGATTAAGTCCTATAATATAATCACTGCAAGAATCGGTATCCTCTTCAAAGGAGTGCTAGGAATTAATGATATGGTAACTAATATTCCAAAAAAATTGATTTTTGCATAGTGACCCATGAGGCTCTCAAGGTTCTTTTTGACTTCAACTCAAATACAGAACAAAAAAAGAGGCTGGGATGCGACCCACAATGAAAACTTCCCATCCCGTCTGTCGATTTGTCTTGCTTAAAAGTTTGCCTATATGTACTAGTATCAATTTTACCAAATTTGCGTACTATTTTTTGTAGATTTTATTTTTTATGAAAAAACGGACTGTTGGATTTTTATATAAAAATTACTGAATATCGAAAAAAATATTTTCTGTGAAGTAAATTAAGTTTCAAGCCAATATTTTTAAGTTTTGAAAAGCTATTTGAGTCGAAAGTAAATTTTTACCAAGTTTTAGTATTGTTTTTTTTTTAGTTTTATTTTTTTGTAAAAAAAAAACTGTAAATAAAATTTTTTAAAAATTTTAACAAATGTTGAAAACAATATTTCTTATGAGACAAAATTACTTTGAAGCCAATATTTCAAATTTTTGAAAAGATATTTGAGTCGAAAATCAATTTTTACCAACTTGTATACATTTCTTTTTAGGAAAATCAATTTTTACCAACTTTTATTAATTTTTTATTAGGTTTTTATGTTTTGTAAGAAACTTGTCAATTCGATTTTTCTCAACATTTTTCAGAATGTTGACCACAATATTTATTATAAGATAAAATAAGTTAAAAGCCTAAATTTCCAGTTTTTGAAAAGATATTTGAATCGATATTCAATTTTTACTAACTTTGAGTTATGTTTCTTTTAGATTTTTGTTTTTTATAAAAAAAACTGTCAATTCGATTTTTCTCAAAATTTTATCAGATGTCAAAAACTTTATTCTTCGTTGCAAAAAATTGCTTTCAAGATAAAACAATTTTGTATTCGTACAGTTTTCGAGATAACAATTTTTTTTGCAGTTTTTTTGATTTATAAAAAACGTGATTTGGATTTTTTTTCCAAAAATATACTTGTTTTGTACCACATTACAATATATAATATTAAATTTAATTTGAGTCTGTAGCGTGAGATATTTATGGTTAACCAAAATGTTCACCTTTTTTTAAGCTCCTATTGTAAAAAAAACACCCACGCAATTTTCTTGGGAGCCCTTTCTGCATTTTTCTGCACTATTATCTGAATAAATAAAAATAAGTAAATTGGGTGGCGCAACAGTTCGTTGAGAACTAGGGCCTAGTGACTTACAACTCTCAACTATACCAGTGTTGTCAGGAATGGAGGGGACCTACAGTTTATATGCCGAATCCAAACGGCACATTTGAGAAAGCACTTTGTCATGACAAGAGTTGCTCTTGGAAAATTTTTGTCAATTCCTCGCAAGAGGCAGTACCGTGAAAAGACTTTAGGAGGCATAGACATGGATTGATCCCAAGACCTCTTGCATGACAGTTCAACGCACCTAACCATCATGCCACGGGTACTGCACTATTATCTGAATAAAAAATGTATTTTAAGTCGATATATCTCTTCTGGTTTTTGAGCTATGGACAATGGAAAAAACGTCGCTTAAGAACGTACGTACACACTAACGCACAGACGTCTTTCCAAAAATCTTTTATTTTAAATCTAGGGACCTTGAAACGTCGAGAACTGTCAAAATTTTCAATTCGAAAAATCGGACCCATTGTATGCTTGTGAGCCAAGATCCTTATGCAAAATATGCCATAATATGGACCGATATTGACCAATTCTTGAGAACACCATCGAATTAATTGATTTTGATAGTTTACTACACGGAACCCGGTTTTTTTGAACTAAAGGTGTGTAAGGTCGTACTTTACAACCGTAAATTGGACCGATTCCGAATTTCGGTAGAATATTTTTATAATTAACAGACCTTTTTCGTTCGAGTACTTTACCATTGTAAAAAGGTTACATTTACGTTATAGATGAACTGAAAGGTTTGGTTCACAAATTAAATTAAAACTACATAGCCTTATTGAAAAAGTTAATAATATGTTTAACTATAAAATAAGTTCCCAATTCTAAGAGCAAATTAACCTATCTATTGTTTTAGTTTTACTGAAGATCACAACCTGGACTAAAAGACATAAGAAATCCAAGATTTCTCCCACAATCATAACATTCAAATTAGATGTTGACATTGAACATGCCCCAACAATAAAATACTCCCACATACAAACTTATAAACCATAAGTTTGTCAAAGTATTTAACAATAATAAAATCAGCAATGCTTTATATACAACAAACAATGTGTTGCTAATGAGATCCATCAACTTGGCAAATAGTATGCCGTTGAAATGTGCTAGGAAAAACTTTAAGTAGGTATAACCCCAACCCCAACCCCAACCAAACTTAACCCAACCAACAATTCAACCCAACTCAACTGAACTCAACCAAACAAAAAATAAGAAAAAAAAACAACTATTTCTTGTAATTCTGGTGTTGGCTCTATGAGTATCATAACATAATATTGCAACGCTCTTGTATTTCTAACACGTTCTCAAAAGAAAACTTTTCCAATAACTTCTGGTGTCCTTCTTTTTGGCCTTCATCTCTGATTCTTCTATCTCTCTTCCACTCTCACTCCCATTCGCCTTGGATCTTTATCCTGATGGGGATCCGTTTGGCACACATCATATCGACGAAGACGTCGAAATATAACTATGCCGAACCCGAACTCGAAGCCAATGTCGATATTCTTACCTCCTTGCCTTCCCGTGATGCTTAGTCTTCGCCTCTATGCTAAGATACGTTTATAGCATCCTCCTAGACAAATACGAATACCTAAGCAAAAATACTCATGCGAATCCGGTGGTATCTCTGTATCTGTATCCCGACCGCACAAGTTTCAAATATTTCATAATAAAAATTGAAACTTCTTCAAGGGAAATGCAGGCATTAAGACCATATTCATTTCATATCGCTTGCTGTGCTGATGCTGAGTGGGGCATGTCTACTGGAGCTGCTATACGTATACGGACTTTTGGCCAACAACCTTGCTCCACCATTTCCATCACCATCATTCCGCCACTGCCGCCACCACCGCCGTCACTTCTCCTTTTCTGACACTGCCGCTGCTGTGCCGCTATGCCATCACCATCAGGATTGCAGGCAGGGCAGACATCAGGCAGTCAAACAAACTCTCTCTCACACACAGAGACACACTTTTTGGTGCGGAGGCAAGTTAATATCGGATGATGGATTCATGTGCTAATACCTCGCACATGTGTGCTGCTGGAAATTTATCATTTTCTGAGAAGCAATTAAGAATTGTGAAAGGGAAACGGAGCGGCCTAGCCCAGCCCAGTCGGCCCTTCTTTGCCCTGACTATATTTATACTCGAAGTCGAAGTCGACGTTGGAGTTGGAGCTGGAGTGGAATATGAAATTCCATTCCATTCATGGTTGGCAATCAGACGTGAAATTTGCAACATATCGGATTAGTTAGGTCCATTACGGACTCTGAAGAAGAAAAAGATGAGTCTTTGCAGGTCTTGGAATATGCCACACAGACCAAGTGAGAAAATAATGTATGTACGTATATACGAGTGCCTAAACAAAAACACTCACATACTGTTCCAAAGATGTATATGTATACATTTATAAATACATATTCTATGTTTCAGTATCTTTACCTCTGCCTTAACTCATATAATGTAGAAGTTCTTTTGGGAAATTGCTAAATTGAGTGGTAATTTAAAAGGATTTCGAACTGAAGGATTTTTGAAAGTTTTGCAGTCCTTTGCTATCCAAGTCCGGATATTTGTTAGTTTTTTGGGGTATCTACCATATATAGTCGTATGAAAAGCAAACAAACCAACAAATTTTCATACGTAAGCTTTTAAATGGTTTTATTTCATAATATCAAAACTCATATTATAACGTATAGGTATTTTTGCTAAATGTCATATGTCGTTGGGGTTCTATGAATTCATTGGAAATATATACGCCTACTTATATTCATGCCGACTTTATATGAGTTTTATAAAGACATATCTCACCTATTAGATCTAAGGCATCTATGTGTATGTATAGGTTCTGTAATACTTATTTTTGCTACATTTTATACAAAAGACATGTACAAAATGCCTACTTTTGTAACTAGGTTGAAATTAACGTAGGACTATCGACCACTGCCGAAGTCTTTTACAATCAAAACGAAAAGCAAAAGTATTATCTATACAAAAAAACCAGTATAGTTGACTTTTCATTCTTAACTTAAAAGTTTTCGAATTATGGAATTAAGATCTTAAAGAATCATGTCAAATTATAAGAGTTATATGTGGAAGGGTGCATGCTTGAACACTAAACTTAAGCTATTACTTAGGTCCTTCTTTAATAGTTACGCGGCTTCTAGACCTTCCCAACAACAGCGTAACGGCTTTATAGACCAAATTTACAATATTCCGAAAAAATGAGTGGTCTTTTTAAAAAGTCTACTTCAATAGACACAATTTAATCCTTTTAATAACTTTCTAAGTTTCTATAAATTCTCATTATAGTCCAGAAACTATATACCTCAGACCACGCGGTTAGTCTGGCAGTTCTGATTTGTTGGTTGCTTGTTTATGATGTTGGACTAATAAAGAAAAATCAGAAGAATGAGACTCAAATTGAAGAAAATAATTTTGCTTAAAATCCGAGAGTGAATTTATGGGAAAGCTTATCAGGCAATACCTAACAAAAAACTAACTATTTTAACGATTTCGTCAAGTTTTTGACATGTTACATTCGGACCTAGAGGTCAAAAACATGGGTGTTTTATAAAACACGCATTTTCGCGTTCTTGTGTTCTTCGCTCGAGTTCTGAAACTTGGATTAATAATTTGGACAAGATCATAAACAAGTAATCAAAAAATCATCAGAAATACTGGATTTAACGCAAGGTCTCGATCTGTTCAGATAAATAAGTTACTGGGACTATTTGGTTTAGGTATGAATTTTTATTTTCCTCTATATGAAGTTTTCAGCAAACTTTGAATTTAACACTTTCATAATTTTGAAAAATACGTTTTTGATTAAATTTGTAGTGCTTATTTCAGTCTTTTACTTTTATTTAAATTATTAATTTCTTTAAGTTTTATGTTTATATACGTGTCGTTTCGATGTTTTTTTATAATAAACACACACTCAAGGGCATATGGAGGGAGTGAGGGTTTAAAAGGAGATGTCGGTGCACATTGGTTTTGAATTCCTGAATATTGCAATAGCTGGGAAAGACAGAGTGTGGCTAGGCATTCCACATTCGCATAGTACGGCTAGAGCACGAATCTATGTACTTGACAGTACGGCCGAAGTTGGGCTCGAGGGTATACTGATGAGCATTCCTAGAAGTGCGTGTATTACGGTTGAACTGTTTAAGGGGAGGAATGCAACTGGCTAACTGGCTATTTCACTAGATCAAAAGCCGTTAAAATAAGGGTAAAAAAGGGTCAGACAAGAGACAAGAGACGAAGTAAATGAACTTATGATGATATTATCATCTATCAATTTAAATGCTCTTCGTTCAATACTATCCAAGAGGCTTATGTAAGTTGCAAGAGCACCAGCCCAGAGGTGGGAGTTATACCCAAGCTTTGGACGTATTTGAGTCTTGTAGATATCAGCCAGATCAGAAGGGGTGAAATATTTCTTGCATCGCCTAAGGAAACCCAAACACCATGCGGCATTTTTGGCGACATCGCGTATGTGATCTTTTCACAAGAGGTAATTGGTGACACACATACCGGGAATATCGAGGTGTTCAGTCTCATTGATGAAAGTGCCATCCATGGATAATGGCAAAGGGGGTATATCTCGCTTTAACGATACAAGACAGCATTGGGTTTTCGAAGCATTAAATTCCACGGGGTTATTAGGTCGGAATTTAATGAGCTTATCACATTTTGTCGTTGCAGTTCCACATCCGAAGAAGAGGGGTGTTTGTCTGAAAACGAATATGAAAAGCTAAGAGTACTATCGTCAGCGAAACGATGTATTGGATTAGATGTTGCAGACAGGAGATCATTTATAAAAAAGAGAAAGAGTGTTGAAGATAAAACAGAGCACACCAGCATTTATTTTATGGTTTTCAGACTTGTATCCATCCAATCGGTCGGTAGTTAGAGGATGAGGAACAATCGCCTCTTTTGGAAATAGGCTGGACAAATACGGTTTTCCATCCGCTCGGAACGAGACCTGAGGAGTAGGACAGATGAAAGAGCTTACGCAGTGGTTTTACCAGCGTTGAAGGACACCTGTTCAGAACAATAGCGGGGATGCCATCCGGACCAGCGGATTTATGTGTTATTAGATCTCTTAGGACTCTTGCCACAGTACGTGTGCGAAAAAAGATTGGTCACATAGAATCACTTACTCGCTCAAGTACAGGCGGAGTCATGATACTCATTGGCAGCGAAAAATTGGCGGCGAACTACCTAGCAAAGAGATTAGCTTTGTCTAAAGAGCTAACAAAAGGAGTGTCATTGACAACGAGCGTAGGAACCGATGAAGAACTTTTGAACTTTTTCCGGCTTTCCTCATGCCATGCGTTTTAATTGGGTCTGATACTTTTAACCCAGTTCGGCATAAAAGTTCTCATTCCCAGGAGAATTAAACTTGTGATCATATCAGAGCTGGCGTCAACGTCACTTTCGAGGAAACATAATGACCAGTTAAAGGTCCTGAAGTAATTATTGAGACCGTCCCAGTTGGCTTTCTCGTATTGCCAAACGGTTCTCTTAGGAGCTCTTTCTTTAACTGAACAGTTTTGACACAAGAAATTTGCTGATATAACACAATGGTCAGGTGTGCCTTGAGGAGATAGAACACTAACAGTGTACTTATCAGGGTCAGAGGTAAGAAACAAATCAAGAGTGTTTTCTGCTCGACCTTCAACGTCCGATATTCGTGTGGGCTCGTTGACTAGCTGAGTTAGGTGGTTCAACTCAGTGAAGATTTCTGCACACACTCCATCGGGTGTTGTCTGGCCTGAATGTTGAAGCCATGAAGAATTGTGTACATTGAAATCGCCCGTAACAATGATTTCAGTGCGAGGATAGGACGAAACAATTCTTTGGATGGAATTAGATAAAGTATCAAATTCACGAGAAGTTGACACTCTGTCTAAATTTGGGCTTTATAAAGTAAAGTCTCAAAAACCTGACGTTATACATTAATTTGTAAGTCGTAATAAAGGCCATCGAAACCCATTGGAAAAGTGTAATTTGGATGCAAGTAAGAAAACCTTGTCTATCAGTGTAAAAGGAGGAGATCCTGAAAACTGAAGCAAAGTGATGGAGTTCCTCTATTTCATGGAATTGTAGGCATGAAAAGTATAATTTTAAACAATTTTTTTATAATATTATGTCCTTGCTTTCAAAGTGATTGAGTGGGTGATTTTTTAATTTATTTTTACAAAATACGAAAAGGAATTGTTTTCGACTCAAGCATTATGTCAATTAAGAAAGATGTTGGCTTCAAACTATTTTTTATTTAACACAAAATATTGTTAAAATCTTAGAGAAACCTACAGACGGCCAAGAGTGGGAAGCCTCTATTTTAGTTTTAAATAATCTGTGCACCAGTTTTAAATGGGTATGACTTTCGATTCAAGCATATCTGCAGTAAAATAAATGCCTTCAAAAAAGGCTTCCCAACTTTAGGTTAACATAACACTAATATTAAAACAAAAATCGTCGATTAGGTTATTAAGATGTTTATGTGATGTAGGTGTTTTTCAAAACATGCGTTCCTGAAAAACTGTTAGCATGTTCCACATCCATTTTACCAAAATTGTTATTCAACCTTTAATAGTAAAAAGTTTCAATTATTATTCCAGTGGTCACAAACCATAACCGCCTGACTCAATTTATGTCGAAATTGCCTTTTTATGTTTTTCCTGTTTAAAATATCGATCGCTAGTTCCACTTAAATTCTAATGGCTAAAACTTTCTTATAACAGGAGTAATTGCCAAAAAACATAAAAGCCAAAGTAAACTTTTCAAAAAAATGATTTGGAAAAACAGCATAACTGGAAAAAATATATATTTTTAACTTATCATAGGAAGTTATTGTAATGGGTCCGATTTTTCAAATTGAAAATTTTGACATTTCTCGACGTTTCAAGGTCCCTGCGTAGAAATAAAAGATTTTTAGAAAGGTGCCTGTGCGTGCGTGTGTACGTACGCTTGTACGTCCGTACGTTCGCGACGTTTTTTTCGTCATCCATAGCTCAAGAACCAGAAGAAATATCAATTTCAAATAAATTGTGTTATACAGATAATAAGGCAGAAAGATGCAGAAAGGGCTCTCAAGAAAATTGCTTGGGTGGTTTTTTTACCATAGCAGTTTGAAAAAAATATGAAAATTTTGGTTAACCCTAAATATCTTACGAACCAAAATCGCTAGAGACTTGAATTAAACTTTATATAATATATTGTAACGTGATATCAAAGAAGCATAATTTTTGAAAAAAAATTAACGGTTTTCTTATAAATCAAAAAAACTGAAAAAAAAAATTTGTCACCTCCAAAATTTTACGACTGAAATATGATTTCATCTCTAAAACAATTTTGTGCTTCGAAGAATAATGTTTTTGACATCTGATAAAATGTTGAGAAAAATCGAATTGACACTTTTTTACAAAAAATAAAAACCTAAAAAAAAAAAACGAATAGAAGTTGGTAAAACTTGATTTTCGACTCAAATATCTTTTCAAAAATTGTAGATATTGCCTTTAAACTACTTTTATCTTTCTAAAAATATTGTTGTCAACATTCAGTAAATTTTTTAAAAAAATCAAATTGACAGTTTTGTTACAAAAAATTAAAAACCGAAAAAAAATTAACAAAAGTTGGTAAAAAAATGATTTTCGACTTAAATATCTATTCAAAAATTTGAGATAATAGCTTCTTACTAATTTTTGCTTATAAGAAATATTATTTTCATCATAAGGACAAATTTTGAGAAAAATCGAATTGACAATTTTTTTACAAAAAAATAAAAACCGAAAAAAAATTAACAAAAGTTGGTAAAAAATGGTTCTCGACTTAAATAACTTTTCAAAAGTTAATAATATTGTCTGCAAACTTATTTTATTTCACAGAAAATATTGTTTTTGATATTCAGTAATTTTTAGATAAAAAGCCAACGGTCCCGTTTTTCATAAAAAATAAAATCTACAAAAAATAGTAAGCAAATTTGGGGTTGGATAGGAGGTGTCGCTGTACATTGGTTTTAAATTTCTGAACAATGCAATGACAGGGAAAGATAGAGCGTGGCAAGGCGTTTCACATTCGCGCAGTACGGCTTAAAAAAGAATCTCTGTACTTCGTAGTACGGCCGAAGTTGGGCTCAAGGGTAAACTGATGGGCATTCCTAGAAGCGTGGGTATTACTATTAAATTGTTTAAGGGGAGGAATGCAACTGGCTATTTCACTAGAGCATAGTCCGTTAAAATAACGGCAAAAAAGGGAGAGGCAAGAAACCTTGCGTCGATGTTCGAGTGAAGTAAACGAGTTGATGATGTTAATGTCACCAATCATTTTAAGAGCTCTTTTGTGAATACTGTCTAAGGGACTTAAATAAATTACTGGAGCACCAGCCCAGAGATGAGAGTTATATTCAAGTGTCGGACGTATACAGGTTTTATAGATTGTAGCGAGATCAGACGGAGAGAAAAATTTCTTCCAACGTCTCAAAAAACCAAGACATCTTGCGGCATTTTTGGTAACATCGCGTAAATGATCGCTCCACAGAAGGTGGTTGCTGATGCACATTCCGAGGATGTCAAGATTTTCCGTTTCGTTAATACAAGTGCCACTCATAGATAGTGGCAAAGAGGGTTTATCTCGCTTTAACGATGCATTTCGCATTTCGTTAAAGATGCATTTCCTTCCTTAAAATAACATTTAATGGATTTTTCTAATTAATATTCGACGTATTAACAATCCAATGACAATTAATGACAAAATAAAAGTTTGTAACCAGTGTTTCCAGGTCGGATTGCAAAACCTAGCCAAATTGACAGCATTATTCTTGAATAATAAGAAATAATTTTGGAAGTGGTTACCATATAAAAGTTAGGGTCATTTCTCTTTAAAAGGGTATAAAATCTAACCTCCAAGTCTTGTATCTACCTTCATCACAGGTCAACAAGCATTATTGTTAATGTAATTATGAATCTTAATTAGTATTGATTCTAAGTCCACTCGAACTTAATAAGCTTAAATTGTTTGATGGTTAGATTTCTAATTTCAAGTATTTTTTTTTGTATGTTCAACATTCAAGGATTGACACCCACCATCAGTTTTCTTGTGTTTGCCTGGTTGAGTACCTGTTTAAATTATAAGGATACACCACATCAATAGTATTTTGTATAGATATACAAATAATTTATTTTGTAAGCTCAAAAGGCAATTATCTTATGTCTTTGTTAAATCAAATTAGCCATTTTCAATAAGGAACCTACATACAACATGCGTATAAAACCAAAGGTAAGAATTATATATCAAAACTCTATGCACGAATTGATAGAAAACATTTTGTCAATCAACTGCTAATTACAAATTATTATTACTTGAACCACAAATTATATCCGCTTCACGTTTCATTACATATACCTTCATACCCTACATAAATACACCTACATTCATATTGCTATTTATAAATAAACACATAAATGGTCATCAGGACAAGCAGGACATTGTTGATTGTAAATCAACACGATGGTGATGGTAAATTCATAGAAATACACATATTATTACCATTAATTGCAAATAAACGAATATTGGAAGGTGTACATAATAAATATACTTCAATGAGTGGATAACAAATCGATATTGAATTAAAAGTACATACATATAAATACGAACTTTCAATTAATTTTAACTCAAGTTGAATGGGTATACAAAGAGTTATGGTATAGGTATTAATTATATTACTAACTTAACTCATATTACTTGAGCATATGTAGGATGTTAATTCCGCCTTATTAGGTAATAATTTTCTTGTCTAGTTTTGGCAATTCAAAATCTTCAAATTAATTTTCCATTTGTAGTGCTGTCCGATGACATATCATCAATCATTTCAAACATTTACACATATGTAACTGTAGTCTAGTCTGTGTTGACCTTTGTTGCAAATTTGGAGTTAATTGTTAACTGGGGGATTACCAAAAGTTACATTAATAGTAGAGTGGAAGGCATCGTTTTTCATTTAAATATTAACAAATGATACGTCTGAAAGCTGAAGGACTTTCGAGCCGTCTTCTGTAAGAAGATCCAGTAGAACAGTTTAAAGCTTAACTATTTTTAACTATGTGGGATGATCGCCTTGATTTTAAAGACCGAAATAAAAAAAATACGTGGACAAATGGTTGGGCCATCTATCGGTTCCTTTTCAAACCATAGGCTTTCCATTACAAATATTAACAGAAAAGTCAGAATCATAGGTCTACAAAACAGAAGAATTCATTGGACAATATTAAATTCCTATTTTAAAAGTGTGCGAAATATTAATTGGTCACCTTTTAGTTGGAATTTGAAACATTAAGAACCGGCTTTTGTTTAAAATAAGTTTGAACAGAAAACCAATTTTTAACAATATTTTAGTTTTATTTTTCTTGAAGACTTTAATTGATGAAAAAAAAATATCTATTAGATTTGTTTGAAATCTTTACATTTAGCAGAAACGTTTATATATTTATTATAAGCGGATATCTATTTCGCGCAAAAGTATGGGGATGGAATTCGTTCTAAAATCTATTAGACTTAGTTGTCAAACCATTTTTTTTTCAGTTGAAAGTCTGACATTTATGAAAGTGGATAGCTTAACTATAGCACAAGCATACAAATTGTTAAAACCTCCTACAAAAATGGTGATTCTGCCGCAGCCATAATTGTCCAATTACGTAAGCGATCAGCAAAATCTGAAGAAATTTGGAGAATATCAATGCTGTAAGCGAAAGTATTGCCAAAGACCCGAATGTGTCGATTCCTAGTCGTTCTTAGGAATGGTAGGTAGAAATGGCGATATCAAGGCAACCTAGCCTGAGATCCAATTAGGGCTGTAGTGTGCCGTTTTGATACCAAAAACTCGTTTGACCTGTGATTGAAAGGGATAGATTGATAGAGAAGCTTCATAGCGATTATGTTAGAGCCATTTTGTAGCATTGAGAAAAAAGATTAGGTCTCTAATCTTTGTCTCAGATAGCTCATCAAGTTCTTGAAAGAATGCTTTTCTAAAGTATTTCGTTCTAGTGTTTGCCAAAGCAGGACATTTGCAGAGGAAATGGATTACCGTTTCACTTTTTCTTTGGTCACTACAACTACTGCAAAAGGTGTTTCAAGAGATACCCAACTTCAATGTCTGGTACAAACCGCAACAATCCTGGCTAGTCTTGCCAGGATCTTGAGAGGATCGTTTGTACGGGTTTTATTATAGTTTGGTTGATAGAAAAGATTTTACCCTTCATAGCACCAAGAGGAATGTTTACCATTTCCCCAAGTGAGCCGATCCTTGCCTGGCTAGCTGTCAGCCCGTTCATTTCCCACGATACCACTATTGCCCGGAACTAAGATCAGGGTGACATCGAGGTTAATATTCAGGCTCGCAAGCTCATCGTGACATTGCTGGACCAATTTAGATGAGGATGTAGCCGAGTTAATGGCTTTGACAGCTGCCTGACTGTCTGTAAAGATTTCACACCACATTTCGGTTTTGGTTTGGGCTTTGTTTAAGTATCTTACATGCCTCTCTTATTGCCAGCAGTTCAGCCTGAAAAACGCTAGCAAAGTCAGCCTAAAGGATTTAGCTACATTTAGAGACTCAGAAAAGATCCCAGAACCAACTCCGCACTCCATCTTTGAGCCATCAGTAAAGGTGGTTGTGTCGAAACACGATATCATCCTTCCAATCATCTCTGGATGGGAAAATAACCTTAAAACCCTTACTGAGGCTCAAACTAGGAGTGCAGTAGTCAGTGTCTACCGAGATAATATCTGAGGGAATCAATTTCGTTGTGTTGCTGTGACCATAAGGTTTTGAAAACCAGCTGTTTGATTCCTTCAGCCTAATAGCGCTGCAGGAAACTATGTATTTAATAAAAAGGTCGATTGGTAGAAGATCCAAAATGACGTTTAAGGCGTCCGTTGGGGAAGTACGCATGGCCCCTGTGGTGCCCACAATATTATAGGCTTTGCTAAGAGCAGGCCACCACACAATCGACCCATATGTTAAGATTGGACGTACTACGGCTGTGTACGTCCATAAAATCATCTTCGACTGAAGTCCCCATTTTTTGCCAAAAGTTTTGTTGCAGGCGTAGAAGGCAACACAGGCCTTCTTAACCCGTACTTCAACATTTAGTTTCCAGTTTAGTTTAGGGTCGAGCATAACTTCCAAATATTTTGCACTTGAAGACAATGATATAGGATTTGACCGTTGAGTCGAGGTAGCGTGAAGGGCCGTACTTTAGTTTTGGTAGTAAAGAGCAACAGTTCAGTTTTACTTTGGTTAACTCCTAGTCTACAACTCGTGGCCCAGCTGCTAACTTTCTTCAAAGCTCGTTCTGAGAAATACGGACAGAGAATAATTGCTTACAACATTAACACTTGGCTATGATCCTTAATTTGACGCAAGTTTTTACACTTGATGCCCCTCACATTGTATATTCGCTTAGTTTTTGGCGAAATGCTTCGACTGAGTTACTCTTTCTAAGCTACCAAGACATAAATTCACTTCATTTTTAACCTTTGTCCATCTATATATTGATTTTTGAGTAATATAAAATCAATACCCTATGCACATAGGATTAACCACAGCTACCACGATACCCTCACAAGGAGGCCATCCCAACATTTGTTCCTGGAATTAACCAGGGGCTTTAACATATCCCATGGTACCACATCATCAGTGGTATGACAAATTAGTCTTTGATGAAGTGACATCTTGGAAAGATAACCCTAGAAGTTGTCGCCCGACATCTTGTGGGATGCAATCAGCCGAGCTTTATCTACAATGCACATCATTCCTAAAAATGATTTTTAATTCCACTTCAGACTTTTTTAAACTAATATTAAATGTCGATGACACTTAGTCATTCGATTTGAATATTTACTGATATTATTGGTTTTGTATAAGTTTTATTGGTAAGTCAACCCCTGGCTCCAGGGGAAGGATGACAGTCCTGTGTTTATCATCTTTCGTAAAATTTAATCTTAGGAAGGAAGTAAACCTTAGCCTCTTGCGTTCGCTCACAAGTAGGAAATTTTCTCAGTGCAGTTTTAAGCTGTGCCTTTTTCAATAATTATGAACTGATCAGTATCATTTATCATCGAGCTGAACTGATTTCTTTAACTTGCTCACGGGAAGTCCCCACATAGAAGTGCATAAACACTTCTTCCTTCGAGATTGCAGACAAGCATATATAGCATCCCTGCATCTACGCGGAAGTCAGTTTGACTCCGAGAAATAAGGACTGTCTTACGTCTCATTATGGCGTATTTTGCATTTGGATCTACACCTACATTCATATAAAGTCCAACTCCACAAAAACTGAAGCCAGCTGATCATTCTAATGCCATCGTAAATACGTCGAATGCTTGCGGTGTTGTATTTGGGGATCAAGGAAACCTAAAGTAGTTGAAAAGTGACCGCACCAAACAGTGGCTATTGCGTTCTTTGGTCCGCTATTCGCGTGGTGGTCCTGTTAATGATGTAGTGTTTCACACATAATGTCAATGTTTAAACTTTATAAAACAAAAGAAATATCTTCAAAAAAATATTTATTATGTGTTATAGTTACGTTTATTTTGAAACGGATAACCCTGTATTTTTTTATATTTGCTCTAGAGTAAGAGAGTCGTTCTTTGTGCCAAGTATAACATTTTTAACAAAGTTGTTATTTTCCGTGAATAAGCAAATCCTTCACTATTGCTTCAATCTAGACAGAGTGTCAACGTCAATTTGATGCTTTGTCTGATTCCATCCAAAGAATTGTTTCGTCCTATCCTCGCACTGAAATCGTTGTTACGGGCGATTTCAATGTACACAATTCTTCATGGCTTCAACATTCGGGCCAGTCAACACCAGAAAGAGTGTGTGCTGAGATCTTCGCTGAGTTAAACCACCTAACTCAGCTGGTCAACGAGCCTACTCGAATATCGGACGTGGTAGGTCGAGCAGAAAACACTCTGGACTTGTTTCTTACCTCTGACCCTGATAAGTACACTGTTAGTGTTCTATCTCCTCTAGGCACATCTGACCATTGTGTCATATCAGCAAATTTCTCGAGTAAAAACTCTTCAGTTAAAAAAAGAGCTCCTAAGAGAACCGTTTGGCAATACGAGAAAGCCAACTGGGACGGTCTCAATAATTATTTTAGGATCTTTAACTGGTCACTATGCTTCCTCGATAGTGCGTTGACGCCAGCGCTGATAAGATCACAAGTTTGATTCTCTTGGGAATGAGAACTTTTATCCCGAATAATGCATGGTTCGATGCGAGCTGTAAAGAGGTTATTAGGGTCAAGAAGGTTAGTTTCCGTTGTTTTAAAGCCAATCCAACTGAGGAAAACCGGAATAAGTTCAAGCAAGCCAGGAAGGCCTGCAACGCCCATATTCGACGGATCAAATTTTTACATGACCAAAAATTAAGGCAAAAAGTACTACAATGTCCCAAAGGCAGTCAAAATGTTTGGTCATTTGTAAAAAACATGAGGAATTCTTCCTCTTCTTCTGTTCCTACGCTCCTTGTGAATGACACTCCATTTGTTAGCTCTGCAGAGAAAGCAAATCTCTTTGTTAGTTAGTTAGTTTGCCGCCAATTCAACGCTGCCAGTGAGTGTTATGACTCCGCCTATACTTGAGCGAGTTAGTGATTCTATGGGACCAATCTTTTTTCGCACTCGTACTGTAGCGAGAGTCCTAAAAGATCTTAACATACATAATTCTGCTGGTTCAGATGGTATCCAGACTATTGTTCTGAAGAGGTGTTCTTCATAGGTGGCAAAACCACTGCATAGGCTTTTTCATTTGTCCTTCTCCTCAGGTCTCGTTCTGAGTGGATGGAAAACCGCATTTGTCCAGCCCATACCCAAAAAATTCTAATCTTCCTCAACGTCCGACCGATTGCACTTACGTCCCTTCTTTCCAAGGTCTTGGAAACACTAATTAATTATCAGCTCAAGAAATATCTTGAAGATCGAAAGCTTCTTAATGACCGACAATACTGCTTTCGTAGCAATAGTCCACTGGTGATCTCATGGTTCATCTCACCAAACAGTGGAACAAATCTTTACATAGTGTTGGAGAAAGTAAGATTATTGCACTTGAAATTTCAAAAGCATTTGATAGGGTTTGGCATCAGGCTCTCTTATCGAAAATGCGTGCTTTCGGGTTTCATGAATCCCTCCTTCATTGGATTAGTAATTACCTTTCGAATCGTTCAATACAAGTAGGTAGTATTGGATGGATTCAAGTATGAAAACCACAAAACAAATTATGGTGTGCCCCAGGGCTCTGTTTTATCTCCAACACTCTTTCTCATTTTTAGAAATGATCTTTTGTCTGCAACATCTAATCCAATACATGGTTTCGCTGACGATAGCACTCTTAGCTTTTCAAATACGTTTTCAGATTCACACCCCTCTTCTTCGGATGTGGAACTGCAACGACAAAACATTATAAGCCCATTAAATTCCGACCTAAAAAGCATTGTACAATGAGGAATAAGAAAATGCGTGGAATTTAATGCTTCGAAAACCCAATGCTGTCTTGTATCGTTAAAGCGAAATATACCCCTCCCCATGCCATTATCCATAAATGGCACTTGCATCGAGGAAACTGAACATCTCGATATTCCCAGTATGTGTATCAGCAACCACCTTTTATGGAACGATCACATACGCGATGTCGCCAAAAATGCCGCAAGATGTTTGGGTTTTCTAAGGCGATGCATGAAGTTTTTCTCCCCCTCTGATCTGGCTGTTATTTACAAGACTTATATACGTCCAAAGCTTGAGTATAACTCCCATATCTGGGCTGGTGCTCCTGCAACTTACTTAAGCCACTTGGATAACATTGAACGTAGAGCATTTATATTGATTTGTGAAATTACTATCATAAGATCATTTACGTCACTTGAACATCGTCGAAATGTTTCTTGTCTCACACTCTTTTACCGTTATTTTAATTGTTTATGCTCTAGAGAAATAGCCAGCTGCATTCCTTCCCTTAAACAGTTCAACCGTAATACTCGCGCTTCTAGGATTGCTCATCAATATACCTTCAAGCCCAACTTCGGTCGAACTGTCAAGTACAGAGATTCGTTCTTTAGCCGTACTATGCGAATGTGGAATGCCTTGCCACACTCTGTCTTTCCTAGTCATAGCAATATTCAGAAATTCAAAACCAATGTGCACCGACATCTCATTTCAAACCCTCTCCCCCTTTCCTAGTGCTCACACTGTGTCTACATAATAAGGGTAATATATCCCTTTGAGTGTGCGCTTATTAAAAGCAAAAAAGTCGCATCCCAGCCTATTTTTTAGATTGATTTTATGGACCTTAAAAATCGTATCAAATTTAGTAAGTAAAATTGTTAAAAATAGTTCGTTTACGCCTAAGGGTATTATTAATATTCCAGAAACGAATATATGTACATATGTACGAGTATATGCATAATAAAGTAATATTCTGATACGGAGTTTTTTTTTATTTTTTAAGACATTCCCGTTGTCTAATTCCTGAAAGATTAGTTCGAAATTGCAAACGTCCAACTATAGGTGCATATTTTTTGTAAAGGTCATGAATGGAAATTTCATAGCAAACATTATGTCACCCAATTATTTTAAGTTTTAATCTTCTGTCCAAAAATAATTTTCAAAAATTATGTATACAAAGGCAATATAGACAAACCTGAGTAGGAATAAAACAATATTTCTATGTGCACATAACATCTTTTTATTTTTGCATTTTTTAACTTTTTCCACACCTTATACAATAATTAAGTCACATTCAAGACAAAAAATATATATGTGTATGTATATAGCTAGAATACCTACAATTTTCTTTTCGAATGTGTATTTATAACTTTACCATAAAAGACGTGTACTTTGTCCCTGTATTGTATATAGAAACAATGAAAGCGACGATTAAAATCTGAAGACAATAAATTAAGTGACGGAGCAATTTAATGACAGGTCATTACATTAACCCACTTGCTTTGTTTATAAATACTTGCTCCCTCACGCACATACAAACATTATGTATATTCAGACTTATAAATTAGCTTACCATCATGAGGTAGATATAGGTACCTAGATATAAACTATATTGATGATGCCTTGACCATTTTGTATTCTTCCTTTTTTTGTCTCGTTATTTTTTGCAAAAAAGAAAACGGCCTTCATAAATAATATCTCAGTATGCCATAAATTATGCACACTCCTCTGAAAAAGACATAAAATGTATGCAAAGTGAAAAATCGACACAATTCATAAGGCTATTTGCAAAAAGTCTCCCCTTCCTCCTTTCGTTCGTCGCTCCACCGCTGGCCCCTTTTTCAAAGAAGATCTCTTCTCTTTAGAGCACTGACTCGGGTATTGGTTATGGTTATGTTTATCTATTTGTGCTGTCGTACCTTTATCCAATCCCAAATCCCCTTCCCCTCCTCCACAAGCTATACATTGTGTTATATATTATACGCAAATCCAAATACCGACGATGATGACGACGACGACGGAGACGATAACATTCATACACGCATTTGCGCTAACAATACAACATACAATTGTGGCTACCCCCGACTCCAGTCTCTCAATAATTCGTCCAGAAACCCCACTTTTTGATAATCAAGCATCATATTGAATAGCACAGGAACAAGAAAAACCAAGGAATGGGGTAGAAGTATCAACTACAGAAAAAAGTGCCAGAGAAATTTATCACCCTGTGGAACGCCATTAATGTCGTCAATGGAAGATATATGACGAAGGTGAATCGAATATAATGTGACATCATTATTTCGTTGACATTCGATATTATATGTTTGGGTTTTAGGCATCGTGGGGTGGGAGGTGGCGGTGGCAGCGGTGGAGGAGCAACGGATGGATATGGAGACATTTTTCCGTGTCTTTATGGTCTCTTTTACCGTTGTCGTTGTCGTCGTAGTCAGCATCAGAAGCGTCCCCGGATCTGGATGTTTATATGGATGGATACCCCGTACACATAACACATGTGGATCCGGGAAAGTCGAATACTTAGCGCCATCGATTTGGGGTTGATAATAATGATAATGTGTTACTTTATTTCCCAAGAATCCAGCACAAAACATTCATCTCTTCTCTTCGTTTTTTGTTCCATCAAAGGTGTGTAATACGGTTTCGGTGTCAGGATGATGGTATTTTCTGCAAAATTCCAGGTATTTCCAAGTGTTTTTCTACACAAATTTTCCTAGAATCAACTGTTTTGTGATGTGACTTTGTTATTGAAGTAAACTTTGTACTTAGAAAAACTGTGGTAAGGAGTATCAAGGTGGTATTAAGGAATCATTAAGTTTGAGATGTGTAAAGGTCATTAAATCAAATAAAGAGGGGAAAAATAAGTTTTTCATAAAATTAATACATATTATGCTAAAATTCTCATTATTTTCGTTCTTTTAGTTTTTGAATTCTACTAAAACCTGTTAAACTGATTTTAGAATTTTTCTACTGCTTTACTCTTCATCGTACATTTTGGACCAGTTAAAAACACCTTCGGAAAGTATCGGTTCTTCACACTTCAAAAATATGCATTTTTTCTCACATACGAGTATATTAGGTCCCTCAGGGTAAATATATTGGTCCTCGTCTTTATTTTCAGCAATTTTAACATAACGTTCGAATTTCTACTTAGTTTGCAGACTTACACAGAAACAATCAGACATATACAAAAATAAAAAACGCTATTTAGATCTTGTAGGTTTAATTATTGAAAATCCACTATTTCAACATGTGTCAATTTTGAAACTGGTGAAAAAAAAGCCTAAAAAGATGTTCGTAGCCTTTGCAAAACTCCAGTTTTTTTTCGTTTCGTAGCTGATCTTTAGAATTGGGCATTCCAAAAAAGAAAAAACACAATATTTTGCATAAGGAATTAGGTCGTTAGGCTTCTTAAGCTCAGTAAACACATGAACTCAAGCCGGTAGATAACTAGTTGATTGGGTTTTTGGAAGTCTTGAAAATGATCTAACTTAGGGGGACATTGAGTAAGCAGAATAATAGTCAATATTTAGGGTTTGCAAAATCCAAGAATGGTGGTCAGAAAACGACTTTTTCAAAATATCACTCATTGGTGCGGTCTTTGCCTGAGTATGGCGATGTGATAGATACTTTCTTATTTAAAAATTTGGATGGTGCAACTATTCCGGTGAATTTTATTGTAAACTGATCTTTGTTTAAGAATTTATTATGGTTAAAATTATAAGATATTGATGTGCACTCCACTTAGCAATAAAACAATCTCAATTTTGAAATTTGTATTTTGTAGTCTCAAGACTCGTTCAAGAAATCAGAAAAGCTCTAAATCCGAAAATAACAAAGAGTTGATTACAGGAAATAAAGTGGTAGCTGTTGCTAAATCAATATCCCACCAACAATTATGATCTCAGGATTTGCAATTTTTGGAGATCTTAAGAAAATAATAGAAAAATGTACAACTGGAAAGTCACAGTCGAAGAAGCTAACGAGTATAGATCTGTCACTGAAGAACTGAGCAAACACCAAATACAATAGCACTCATATAAGAACAAAGCTACAAGGTCAATAAAAGTAGCAGCCAGAGGTCTTCATTCCTCGTGCTCTCCCGAGAAAGTAGTAGAAGATCTTGTACAAAAAGGCTTCCAAGCCCTTGATGCAGTCAATCTATTTAAGAATGAGACAATTAAAAACTCTTCTGGAGAATCGATGACAAGTAAGAGGTTACTGCCTTTATTCATGCTTACTTTTGACAGCAAACAAAGTCTCGAGGAGGTTTATAAAGTAAGATCGATCTTAAGCATAGCTATTAATATTGAACCACTCCGAAAATCTAGAGTTGTTCCGCAGTGTAAACGTTGCCAAGCTTTTGGTCATACCCAAAAATACTGCAACCGAGAGTTTGCTTGTGTAAAGTGTGAAGGAAAACATGCAACTTAAAATTGTCCTATGAGCAAAGATCAGAAGCTATAGAGGATGTACAGTTGCCAAAAAATTCCAAGAGTTCAGAAGCAAAAATAAATCTGCTATAGAAAAACCCAGAAACACTGTAAATATCGGTTTAACTGCTGAAAACAATACTAAGAAGGAACCACCTAAAAAGGCTGTTCAAAGTAAAAGCTATGAAAAGAAAGCCTATTCTCAGAATGTTAAAAAGGTGCGGAAGAATGAAGAGACTTCCATTAAGGAAATGCTACAACTTATTCTTAAAAGAATTGATAAACAGGATTTGAATATATAACTGCTAAACGAAAAATTCCCTCTTAAGAAAAAATGATGGACAGAACACTTAAAATCGCTACATGAAATGCAAGCGGTCTTATACAACATTCATCCGTATTAAAAATCTTTTTAGATCTAGAACCTATCGATATTTGCCTGGTGTCCGAAACTCATTTCTCCAATGGGCAAAGTCTAGATAATGTAAAAGAAGACTATTCATGTTACCACGCTTCACATCCAGCTGACAAGGCAAGAGGTGGATCGGCGATTCTTATAAAAGAAAGCTTAACACATTATGAAGTAGCCCAGTTTACTAGTGAAAATATGCAAGTAACAACTATTAGTATTGGTATGAAAAAGAAAGAGTTTTAGATAGCTATATACTGCCCACCAAGGCGCTCCCCGACAGAAGATGACTATACTGATCTATTTCACTCCTTGGGCATAACTTTCTTGTTAATGGAGACTTCAATGCAAAACACACCCATTGGGGTTCAAGACTTAAATGAACAAAAGGCAAACGACTTTTTCAGTTGCGAATTCTATTCCTCCAGGTTGCCAACTTACTGGCCTTCCGATACTAACAAAGTACCAGACGTTATTGACTTTTTCGTAGCTAAGGGAATCAAACGAAATCACATTAGTGTCGAAGGTAATTATGACCGTTCATCAGATCATACTCCAGTGATTCTATCACTAAGTGAATCGGAAGTACTAGAAAAAAGTAATCCAAAGCTTGTAAATAAGAAAACAAACTGGAATGATTTTAGAGAAAGGCTTTTAAGTTCCATAAATTTAAGATCTATCGAGCAAATTGACCATGAAGTGGAACAATTTATTGCTGATGTGCAACAGGCCGCTGAAGAAAGTACTCCAACATTTTCTCAAAGAAGACAAAATGAAATAAAATATCCTTTAGAGATAAGAGAGTTGATAATAGAGAAACGAAGAGCTCGAAGAAAATGGCAAAATACTAGATTTCTAGATGATAAAAAAAAGTTTAACCATATAAGCAACAATCTTAAAAAACAAATTTACAAATTCAAAAATGATTCACTCAGTACATTCCTAAGGAATTTAACGACTGATGCTTCAACCGATTTTTCGCTATGGAAAGCAGCCAAGCGCCTGAAAAGACCGCAGTCACAAAACTCGCCTTGAAATCTCAAGATGGGAAATGAATCGGTAGCCCGAAAGAAAAAGCTAAACCTTTTCGCTGAACCTCTTGCGAATGTTTTTAAGCCATAGGGGGAATACGCTATGAAACGGACGGGTTATGAAACGGACACTATAGATATCTCAAAAGCTTCTGAACGAAAAAAAATATTGTTTTGGTTGTTGGCACCACTGATGACTATAGATAAACCCACAAAAATGACAGATTCCGGCAGCCATTATTTAGTTTCCTTTTGCGCACGTGTTTAAAGCTCATTACTTTTGTAAAAACAAAGCGTATATTTGCAAAGCCATTAAAAATTCAATATCATCTCAACCTACAATTGTGGTGTTTTTATCTGTTGTGATATATTGTCAAAAAGATAAGGAGCGGTGAGTTATAGTTCTATCAAAACTTAATTAGTTAGATTTTGGTCGAACTGTTTTTAGGTTAGATTTGCAATGAATCGGACAGGTGCAGTCGCTGTGAAACGGACGTCCGATTCAATGCGCCAGTGGCTGTCCGATTCATTACCCCTGCATGGAGTTTCTTATTAACTATTAATTCCTAACTATTAGATGCCGCCAAAAAAGAGAATTCGTCCAGAAAAAGCCGCTATAGAGTCTGCTGTGGAAGAAGTGCTTAAAAAAGGACAGTCAATTCGTTCAGTTGCAGCAGCATACAAAATATCGAAATCTTATTTGGCGGACCTTGTTTTTTGATTCTTGCGAATGATTTTAAGCCATACTCATCAAACGCGTCTGAAAATAGCTAACAGTTTGTTGATAAGATCGATGAAAGTGAAATACCAATTGTAAGACTTAAAGAAATAAAAAGTATGTGTTTGCATCAACTACCAAATTAAAAATCACCAGGTAACGATCTAATTTCTGCTCAGGTTATGAAAAAAATGCCATTGAATGCATTCATAAAGCTCCAATATATATTAAATGTATGCCTTAAGCACCGGTATTTCCCGCACCCTTGGAAAATTGCTGAAGTAATTGTCATACCAAAGCAAGGTAAACCACCTTCAGAAGTGACGGCTTACAGACCAATAGCGCTTATACCAATTATGGCAAAAGTTTTTGAAAAACTGCTTCTGAAGAGGCTTAGCAAAATCATAGAAGAAATAAGGTTAATCCCAAACCATCAGTTTGGCTTTAGAAATAAACATTCAACGATAGACCAAGTTCATAGAATATCGGATGTAATAGAAAAAGCATTGGAAGAAAAACAAGTATGTTCAGCTTTTTTCTTAGATGTTGCTCAAGCTTTTGACAAGGTTTGGCATGAGGGACTTGAGTACAAACTGCAAAGGGATCTTCCCAGGCAGTACTTTGAAATATTAAAATCGTACATCTCAGACCGATTGCTTAGAGTAAGGTACGATCAAGAATACTCGGAATCGAAGAAAATAGAAGCCGGTGTACCACAAGGAAGTGTCCTAGGTCCTACCCTGTGTTTACTACACACAAGGGATATTCCAGTTTGTAATCACAACATAATGGCTACTTTTGCAGATGATACCGCAATTTTGGTACCCGCAAAATGAGTCTCTAAGGCAGAAGTAAAACTACAAAATGCCGTCGACACAGTGAGAGCGTGGACCGAAAAATGGCGTATCAAACTCAATGAAACACAATCTTTACATATATTAACTTTACAAATAAAAAGATAAACAATATTCCAATAATCATTAATAATAAAGCCGTACCTTACGCCAATACGGCCAAATACCTTGGAATGACTTTGTGGAAAGTGGAAAGAGCACATCAAAGCAAAAGAGAAGAACTAAAATTGAAATATAGAAAAATGGACTGGTTGCTTGGTAACAACTCTGATTTATCAATCAAAACAAAATAATGCTGTATAATCAAGTACTAAAGCCTGTTTGGACCTATGGAATCCAATTATGGGGCAGAAAACAAATATCGAAATCATCCAAAAATTCCAAAAATTCCAAAACAAAGTCCTTCGTGGAATTGTTAACCTTGGTACATAAGAAATACCGATCTACATCGTGACTTACAAATAGAAATGGTTACAGAAGTTGTTAAAAAATACACTGTATCGCAAAGTCATACTAATTCTGAAATGGAGTCCGTCTTGAATATAAGAAACCATGTTCGGAGATTTAGAAGAACCAAGCCTCATGAGCTTATGGTCCAAAAAAACATGGGAAAGTATTAAAAGTTTAAACTTCCCCCATAGTGATTGTACAGAGTTAAGAAAGAAAAATCGGAAGTCGATCCCTCAAAATTGGTCCTGATGAAGAGGTGATTTTAGTGGTTAAGAGTCCCACACTACTTGGTGTCGAAAACTGCCAAGTGTCTTTTGAAGATATCCTCCTGAAAAAAAAAATATTTGAGGTAAATTATTTTTGTCAGTTTTTTAGTTGATTAATAAAAATATAAGTAAATGATTGTTTTTTAATTTAATAAATTTGGTACACGTTACAATGCATGATATGAAATTTAATTGAATTATTGATTCACGAGATTTCTGTGGTCAATTAAACTGTTCATTTCTTTTTAAATTGGTATAATAACAAAATAAAAGGTATAAGTCATTATTGTGAAAAAAGTTACAATAGCTATTCTTAAATCAATTTTAAAAATAATATGACTGTCTATTAATGACCAAAAGTTATTTTCATAATTTTGAAAAAAATAATCCCTAATTAAACCTAAAGTCATAGAATATAACTGCATTAAAAGAATTGTGCTTTCATTCTTAAAATTACCGATACGCCACCAAAATTAAATGTCGTATATTTCTGCCTTCTTGGACGCGTGGAGATGGGAATCTTGTTTTATAAATTTAATCAACGTCATTATCAATTTAAAAAATGTTGGACTTTGGAAAAAAACCGGACGGTGACATTTTGTTAGAGGCACGAAGAAGAGAATATACGCTTTCATATTATACGGTCACAGCAAATGACGGCGCCACGTTGTGTAGCAACCGTCGATTGCCAATAAATTATACGGCAGCCGGACGGAGCGGTGCAATAAGCTTAGTGGCGTACGTGACGAAATGCATGTTTTCACATCATACGATTTTATTCGTGTGGCAGAGTTCGATCACCCATTTCAAGACACGATTACTTGCGATACTAAGCACAGTAGCCCTACATATATATGCCATTGGTCCGGTTTATGCAGTCCGGTTATTTTCCGTACGGTCAAAACCGTATAGTGTAAAACGTGCCTAATTATGCGGATTTAAATTTTTGAACATTAAGTCATCCAAATGTCTTCCTCCGAGTTGCACGTACTGTTCAAAACGGAGCCTTGTCTTACACACCACACGCTGCAGTAAACTTGATTCAATTGCTCTTATTTCTGCTTGTTTGAGTGTTTTCTTTTAGGTTTACTAGAGTTCTAGAGTTGTTGTTGTAAATTCTCTCTTTGAGGTAGCAACATTCAAAAATTTAACGGGGTTTAGTTAGAGAATCTCAGTGTCACCGGGATGATGTCCCCAAAGCGACTGATAAGTTTTTCCCGAAGCAAATTCATCGAATCTCTGGCGAATCTCTCCTTGCAAGGAATGGGTAAGCGTGATGGTTCGGAAGAAAGAAATCTGTTATCAGGCTTAGGTAATTGGTATTATTGACATTTATAGCCTGGCTCCGAGAATTCTTGAAAAAATGGTCCAATTATCCCTCGCGTGGATAGGGCGCACCAAACAGTTACCCTGGGGCAATGTCTTTGCGCATACAAAAACATTTTGAATGCATTGTAATGACCCATATACAGTTTTTCGGAATCCGGAAAAAACTCACATTTAATACGTCCTTTGTTTGTAATATCGCAATTAATATTCTTCTTTTACAACTATCGGGTTTTTAAATATCAATGAAATTCCTTATTCAAGTGGTACGTTCGATTCCATTATGTATGGAACTCGATTTCTTTTGCATAGGCCCCACGTCCACGCTTGTAGAAGTCTAGACGCTGAACCCAATCTTTGACGGTTTTCAGGCCGATACTGCTGCGACAGATACTGCTGCAATTTCAATTTCGATATTCGTACTAAATTCATCAATCGTCGCTTATTGGCTTAGACTATAGACTTGATATAGTCACACAGAATCAAATCTAACGGCACTAAATCGCAAGAACGAGGCGGCCAATCGACTAGACCATTTCGTGAAATAACACGTTCTCCAAAATTAGTTTCAAATAAATTGACTGTAACATTCGCTGTGTGGCTTGTGGCGCCGCCGTTCTGTTGAAACCACATGTCCTGCAAAGCCATATCATCCAATGTGGGTCAATTTGGCTATCATTGAACGGTAGCGTACCCCTTCACAGTAACGTGTCGGTCTTGATCGTCACGGAAGAAGTACGGCCCAGTGACTATACCAAACCACCGTATTTTTTGCTGATTGCTGACTGACCAATACCGCATATTTTGTTTATTGACAAAGCCATTCAGCCAGAATTGAGCTTCATCGCTGAAGTTTATTTTTCGATAAAAATCTGAATCAATTTCAAGTTTTTGATTAGCCCAATTCATGAACATACGACGCTTCTGGTTGTCAAGTGCGGTTTCAGTTCTTGCGTCAATTTAATCTTGTAGGGATGTAGGCCAAGATCTTTTCGCAAAATTCGACATAACGACGTTACAGAGATGCCCAACGCTTGAGGACGCCGACGTGTGAGAGACACATTAATGCTTTTTCCAACTGAAGCCTCATCGGCAGGAATATTCTCGACACTACGAGCATTTCTTTGTCCCACTGGCACGGGAAAATTGTTTACTGTGCCTATGGAATCAAATTTCTTCACTAGACGCTCAATTGTTGATCTGTTAGGACGATTATTACGATCATAAATTGGTCGTAGCGCTCTTAACGCTGCGGAGACTCACTGACTCCAAATTTCGGTACTAATTTTTAATAATTTCGACTCGTTATAATGGCTCGTATGTCTTTCCATCATGAAATGGAAAACCTTACTGAAGAGAAAGCTGTCCATGTAGCTCGAATTTTGTATCATCCCTGTTGAAAAACCTTGTACCTTTAGGCTCAGTTCCTTGTTCTACAATTTTTGATTATTTAAATTTATTATTATAGTTTGTGCTTTTAAAAGCAATTTGATAATCATAAAGGTATATAAGTTCTATTTCCTTTAAGTACAATCAAAAATAATATTATTCTTATGCATAACATAATAAACGATCAAATAATAATCAAAAACAATTTACAGTTTAATGAACTTAATTATTAAATCAATAGCTATACAGAATATATGAAGTTACCTTTATCTTATATGAAAGTGCAAATCAAGGAAGCTAGTTCAAACGATCATCATAAATTATATCATAGATTCGCAATTAAAGCGCATTCAAAACTTACTCCATCTCTCTGCCTAGGTATATGTGCTGTGCAGTGTATTAGTATATTAAGAAAACATTGATATCCTTTAACAAAGTAAATTGTATCAAATGTTAAATGCATATAGAGATAGAGTTCTATCAAAGGTATAAATATAATGTAAAGTGGGTAAGGTAGCTGCATACGTCACATAAATAGATATGAGAAAATTGCATTTGCTGTAGCTAACTTTGGAAAATCCATGAATATTTTATTCCGCTTCTTATGAGCCTTCACCTCCAGCCTCCACCTATGCCATCGGCACCTATGTACCCTTGTTTCTGTCCAACAGAGCAATAGCAACATTAACTTAAGTCAGAGTATTAATGGCATCTGCTTTACAGGGTGCTGCTGCTGATGCTGATGTTGATGCTGCTGCGGGTGCTCTTGCAGCAAAGGGCTCTAAATTCAATCATATTTCGTAATGTTCTTATTGCTCAGATAGTGTAAAGTAAACCCATGTGATAAACTAAGTCAACTACGGTATCTATATGTGGTTGTATAAATATATGTCTCATAAATCTGACATGACGTCCAGCAGCTTCCCATATCGTATCCATCAAACCAAAAAACCCACCTCACGCTCATTCCCATCACAACGACAACCACATAACAGAAACCATCACCCATATCCCATACTCTATGGCTACGAATATCCTCGATGTAGAGTACACGGTTATCCTCGAGCAAGGCGACACGTCAACGTCATCCTTGAAATCCCACATCACTTTTCAATAAATATTTATGAGTCTGTAATGAGTGTTCAATACCGGCATCGGGCTAAGCAATTGAATCCTCATGGGAAATAATTCAATCCAAAAACGTATCCTTTCAGTATGCTCCTTATCTATGTTGATTATGTGAACATATCCTTCTGTGTGTGTCTGTGTCTGTTGCTGTTGCTGTTGGTGCTGTGGTTGGGATGCGACTGTCGGGCACTATACATACTCCTGCTTCTGTTGATATGATGGTGACTTTGTCGGGGTGCAAGAAGAAGTATACTATAACCATACAAGTATAAGGATATAATGTATGTGATGTTGGGAACCATCACTATACCTACTTTATTTTTTGGCCCCTATTTGTTTCTTCTCCTTGGGGCCAATGAGTGAACTGGCAACTGGATAAATTAAATCGAAACTGACGCTAATTCAGTTTCCGGCTTTGTGGTTTTAAACTGGGTACAATGGAATGGTTTTTTTTTTTGGGTAGAGGATGTGTCTGAAGCAGATAGAACAAAACAAATCTTGAATCTTTTGGGAACAAAGCGATTTTTTGTTGCCCCCTTGTCCTGATGCGAGATGTGGCACGAGGACAAACCTCTTTGTCTCCTCATTCAACTTGTGGGTGTACGACGACGTCGACGTCTGTGTATGTGAAAGGATAAAAGTAGCCATAAATAAAGGACAATCGAGCGTATATGTATTGAATAAGTACAAGGATCTGCACTCATTCTATAGTACGTATGTACGATGATACCAAACCAACAGTCAATAGGATCGAGCACCCGCGCTATGGGAAAAAGGCAAAGGACACACACAACACCAACACAAGGACGAGGACGTGCAGTGCAGGATGCACAATAATGAAAACGGATTTCGTAATTACATGAATAGTTCGCTGGGTGGGTTAAAATGCGAATTTCATTTGGCAGTTGGCCATTTTAATCCAATTTAAGAAGTTTAGCAAATAACAAGGTTTTACACTTTCCTAGTAAGCCGATTTTGGAGGGATAAATTTTGCAGCTCTTTTATTCCGTTCCGCTCCCTTTTTTTTCCATCTATATAATGTATATATTCGAGCTATTGGGGGGTTTATTTTTTTGATTTGGTAATCTTTGCAAAGGCCTTGGCTTGGTTGTGTTGTATAGCATTTTGTACTAGGATGTATTTTCACTGTGCGATGAAGACGATATCGTTAGTACTTAGTACAATGATATGGCTACAGAATAACTATAGAGAAGAGGATATCCCTTATTCGCCTTCGCTTACCCCTTCCTTCTCAAGTTTAGGGTTTCCCACAAAACTACTTTTACGATTGGATTTAGTGGGAGGCAAAGTTCGAGTTCGAAGGCATTATATTGTGTTGCTAAAATCAAATTTGGAAGCCGACATAACAAAAAGCCATGACTTGGCATCGCTTTGTGGTTAAGTTTGGCTGGGAAATTAAGTAAGTATACTCTAACGTCGATTTTGCTTTATACATATATTTTACTTGTAATAATGTATGTTGGATTATTGGGTAAGTTCTAGCATAGAAGTATTATTGTGTTTGGGTTTTGAGATGAGTACATATATTCATTCAAGCCCAACTAAACTGTTGAGTATTGATGTTTAGAAATATTGATAGTTTGTTTTTTTGTTTACGAGTCCTTGAGAAATTTTGTTCAAAGTCAATATCAAACATTCATAGATGATATGATTTGATTATTGGCATGAGAATACGATGAAAAAAGTTTCGCAAATACAACGAATAATTTCGTTGACATGATGAATGTTTCATTAAAATTCAGTCAAATAATGTTTAGGAAATCTTCAAAAGACACTTGGCAGTATTTGACACCAAGTAGTGTAGGACTTTTAACCACTAAAACCACCTCTTCATCAGGACCAATCTTGAAGGATCGACCTCCGATTTTTCTTTCTTAACTTTGTACAATCACTTTGTTGAAGTTTAAACTTTTAATACTTTCCCATGCTTTTTAGACCATAAGCTCATGAGGCTTGGTTCTTCTTAATCTCCGAACATGGTTTCTTATATTCAAGACGGACTCCATTTCAGAATTAGTATGACTTTGCAGTCTCTGGTTGTGTGATAGAGCGTATTTTTTAACAACTTCTGTAACCATTTCTATTTGTAAGTCACGATGTAGATCGGTATTTCTTATGTACCAAGGTGCATTAACTATTCCACGAAGACTTTGTTTTGGAATTTTTGGATGATTTCGGTATTTGTTTTCTTTGTACAGCCCCATAATTGGACTCCATAGGTCCAAACAGGCTTCAGTGCTTGATTATACAGCATTATTTTGTTTTGGATTGATAAATAAGAGTTGTCGACTTAAGCTTTGCATCCAAAGTCATTCCAATGTATTTGGCCGTATTGGCGTAAGGTACAGCTTGATTATTAATGAATATTGGAATATTGTTAATCTTTTTATTTGTAGTATCGTACAATCGGTCTGAGATGTACGATTTTAATATTTCAAAGTACTGCCTGGAAAGATCCCTTTGCAGTCTGTACTCAAGTCCCTCTTGCCAAACCTTTTCAAAAGCTTGAGCAACATCTAAGAAAATAGCTGAACATACTTGTTTTGTTCTAATGCTTTTTCTATTACATCCGATATTCTATGAATTTGGTCTATGCTGAAATGTTTATTTCTAAAACTTATGGTTTGGGATTAACCTTCTTTCTTCTATGATTTTGCTAAGTCTTTTCAGAAGCAGTTTTTCAAAAACTTTTGCCATAAGCGCTATTGGTCTGTAAGCCGTCACTTCTGAAGGTGGTTTACCTTGCTTTGGTATGACAATTACTTCAGCAATTTTCCAATGGTGCGGGACATACCGATGCTTAAGGCATGCATTTATTATATATTGGAGTTTTATGCAGGCTTCCAATGGCATTTCTTTCAAAACCTGAGCAGTAATTAGATCTTAACCAGGTGATTTTTTATTTGGTAGTTGATGTAAACACATACTTTTTATTTCTTTAAGTCTTACAATTGGTATTTCACTTTCATCTATCTTATCAACAAACTGTAAGTTATTTTCAGCCGCGTTTGATGAATATGGCTTAAAAACATTTGCAAGATGTTCAGCGAAAAGGTTAGCTATTTCTTTTGGGTTACCGATCCATTTCCCATCTTGAGATTTTAAGCGAGTTTTGTAACTGCGGTCTTTTCAAGCGCTTGGCTGCTTTCCATAGCGAAAAATCGGTTGAAGCATTAGTCTTTAAATTCCTTAGGAATGTACTGATTGAATTATTTTTGGAGCTGTAATTTGTTTTTTAGGATTGTTGCTTATACGGTTAAACGTTGTTTTATCATCTGGAAATCTAGTATTTTGCCATTTTTTTCGAGTTCTTCTTTTCTTTATTATCAACTCTCTTATCTCTAAAGGATATTTTATTTCATTTTGTCTTCTATTAGAAAATAGGAGTACTTTCTTCAGCGACCTGTTGCACATCAGCAATAAATTGTTCCACTTCAGGAAGATCTTAAATTTATAAAACTTGAAAGCCTTTCTCTAAAATCATTCCAGTTTGTTTTCTTATTTACAAGCTTTGGATTACTTTTTTCTAGTACTTCCGATTCACTTAGTGATAGAATCACTGGAGTATGATCTTATGACAGGTCATAATTACCTTCGACACTAATGTGATTTGGTTTGATTCCTTTAGCTACGAAAAAGTCAATAACGTCTGGTATTTTGTTAGTATCGGAAGGCCAGTAAGTTGGCGACCTAGAGGAATAAAATTCGCAATTGTATTCACGGCCTGCTTGGAAAAGTCTTTTGCCTTTTGTTGATATAAGTCTTGAGCCCCAATGGGTGTGTTTCGCATTGTAATATCCACCAACAAGAAAGTTATGCCCAAGAAGATTAAATAGATCTGCATAGATCTGTATAGTCATCTTCTGTCGGGGAGCGCCTTGGTGGGCAGTTTATAGCTGCTATCTTAAACTCTTTATTTTTCATTCCAATGCTAATAATTGTTACTTGCATATTTTCACAAGTAAACTTGGTTACTTCGTAATGTTTTAAGCTTTCTTTTATAAGAAATGCCGATCCACCTCTTGCCTTGTCAGCTGGATTTTGAGCGTTGTAACATGAATAGTTTTCTATTACATTATCAAGACTTTGCCCTTTGGAGAAATGAGTTTCGGACACCAGACTAATATCGAAATGTTCTAGATCTAAAATGATTTTTAATTTGGATGAATGTTGTATAAGACCGTTTGCATTCCATGTAGCGATTTTAAGTGTTCTGTCCATCATTGTTTCTTAAGAGCGACTTTTTCGCTTAGCAGTTTGATATTCAAATCTTGTTTATCAATTCTTTGAAGAATAAGTTGTAGCATTTCTTTTATGGAAGTCTCTTCATACTTCCGCACATTTTTAAAAATCTGAGAATAGGCTTTCTTTTCATCGCTTTTACTTTTTAGGCGGTTCCTTCTTAGTATTGTTTTCAGCAGTTAAATCGGTATTTACTGTGTTTCTGGGTTTGTCTCTAGCAGATGTATTTTTGCTTCAAAACTCTTGGTATTTTTTGGCAACTGGGCAGCCTCTATAGCTTGCCGGGTGATTACCCTGGCAGTTCACTCATTTTGCTTTCTGATCTTTGCTCATAGGACAATTTTTGGTTGCATGTTTTCCTTCGCACTTTGCACAAGCAAACTCTCGGTTGCAGTATATTTGGGTATGACCAAAAGCTTGGCAACGTTTACACTGCGGAACAACTTTAGATTTTCGGAGTATTTCAATTCTAACAGCTATGCCCAAGATTGATCTTTATAAATCTCCTCGAGACTTTGTTTGCAGTCAAAAGTAAGCATGGATAAAGGCAGTAACTTCTTACTTGTCATCGATTCTCCAGAAGAGTTTTTAATTGTCTCATTCTTAAATAGATTGACTGCATCAAGGGCTTTAAGGCCTTTTTGTACAAGATCTTCTATTACTTCCTCGGGAGAGCACGAGGAATGAAGACCTCTGGCTACTACTTTTATTGACCTTGTAGCTTTGTTCTTATATGAGTGCTATTGTATTTGGTATTTTCTTAGTTCTTCAGTGAAAGATCTATACATGTCAGCTTCTTCGACTGGGACTTTCAAGTCGTCTTTATTGTACGATGTGTAAGCTTTTTTAGTAAATTTTTTTATTATTTTCTTAAGATCTCCAAAAATTGCAAATCCTGAGATCATAATTGGTGGTGGTGTAATTTGTTTGCTGCCATTAGCGTGAAATATTGATTTAGCAACAGCTACCACTTGAGTTCCTGTAATCAACTCTTTGTTTATTTTCGGTTTTAGAGCTTTTCTGATTTCTTAAACGAGTCTCGGGACTACCTTTACTATTAATATTTTGTGAACAAAAAATTAACTCCAAAATCAGTTGATTTTTTATTAAAAACAAACGACATTTTTCAAAACACCTTACATACTTAAAAGTTCTCAATATCCTGGGATCAGAAACAGGATTTGAAATCGGTTACATGTAAAATATTGTTGTTTACTTTATGTTATTTTTTTTTAGAAAAAATCAACAGAAAATTAAAAATTGATAAAAAATGGGTTTCCACTTAAGTATTGTAGTAATAAACTGTTTTTATTATTTGAATTTCTAGACAACATTTTGACAACTCTTCATTCTTAAATTTGTATGTAAATTGAATATTTATTTTTTTTTACAAAAATATTCTTAGATATTACTGTCAAAAAAGGCTAAGTATTTGAGTAAGACATTGGAATAAAAGATGCATATGTCCACACAAAGTTACATTGGCAAATCCTTTATTAAGCCTTAAGTCTCTGACAAAAAAATGTAGGGTAATTGCATCGACTGGAAATTTAAACAAACATTTTAAAAGAATAATTTAAAATATATTTAGAAAATAATAACTTTGAATTTAAAACTTTCATAAAATTAAGAACTATTTACATTTTTTTAAGAATCGCCCAAGAGTGTTTTGTGAATCAGCCCTTACTGCAGCTATTCGCCTAATGTCAATGCGTTCATACAGGATCAGGATATAGTTTTATTCTTTTGAAATGAAACACATTCAAGTTTTAAATTAACTTTATATAAGGAGACAAAACACAGAGAGAAAAAAACACAAATTCCAATATAGTAATATAGTAAATTCGTGAGAAAGAAGTGTGTTTCCAGGAAAACATCCTCGTACTCCTCTATGCCACTCCTCATCCCTGCCATTTTATTCTCAATAACAAAACACTAAAAGGACACAAATTGGATTAAAAGTTGTTTGATGGAAAGTTGAGAGGAACTCAATTTCCAGATACCAAATGTAGCGCTACACTACAGCTATGTTGTTGATCTATCTGTCTACATATACATACATACATAGATATATATGTATCGACATGTATTTGTTTGTGTTTTACGAAGGATGTTCGAGAAAATTCCACACATAGCCAAAGGGTGTCTGTTAAAATGCTTTTAGTGTGTCAAAAATTGAGTTAAAAGTTTATGGTATAGAGTCCCGTTCCCGCTCGCTCTGTTCAGGTTTTTCAAGAACGATTCGAATTGGCCGATGAAAATAGTTTGGCACACAGCCCTGTATACTATAGTGTATATATGTAGATAGTGTAAATTCATAGATGTAAGTATGTACGTATTTTTCCTTATATAAATTTAACTGCTGAAAATAAGACAATTGTGATTTAGTTTAAATAACTTTTAAAGTTAAGTTGTGATCGCTATTATGGATAAAGTTGGTATGATGATTACATAATTAAGTTAAGATTCTTTTTGCAGATGTTTTAAACTTGTTATTTAAAGCTAAACAGTACTTTTTGTGTATTGTTATTCTAATTACATTTCGATTAACTTTTTTATTTATTTCTTTTTCTTTTGATTTATTTGAACTTTTTAAATACAATGACAGTTTATAGTTATCTTGTATAAGGCTTGCCATGCAATGATTTTTGACACTTAAAATGCATCTCATGCAAAAAATAGTAACTCCCCTGTCAGATCTCCAATATTGCAATTAAAAAAGGGGACAATTCAAAGGTATTCATTTAAATCCTTCCCAAAATCCTTTATGCGTAGGAAGTTATTATTGCCAATAACATAATACTATTGAATTCAATAACGTATGCTCCCAATTCTTCAAGGATAAAACAAACGCGTCTCCCATTTATACGAATATATTTACAACAGACAGACACAGACACAGACATACTCAATACTCACTCTGTTCTACGTTTGTTTGCCAATAATAAGGACAAAACGGACAACAATCGAATTATTCGGTCTAAATGAGGTTTTGTTTTCAAATCAAACTAAAGGGGGACGGCAAACCTGGAAAACAATTGCTTTAATAATTCCTCTAATGAGATTAGAAGCACAACGCATTCGATTCGTATTGAAAAAGTTTTCTTTGGCTTAATACGTGACTGGAATATGCCTTGAGAAATATTAACACGTTTCAATATTTCTCGACGAAAGAAAAAAAAGATGAACAAGTTTTTTGCCTGTTTCCATAAATGTGAGGTATTGGAAAAACAACCAAACAACCAACCCAGACGAATTATGGGTGTTGTTATCCTCTCTATCGAGCTCTGGAGTTTTACAAACTTCTTAGTCTTATTTTATATAACTTCTGATGTTTTGTTCCAGTTACACAATCACAAGGAGAAATATTGTTTAGAAGAAATTCAGGGAATATAATATTTACTAAAAAAGGTACGAGAAGACAAAGTTTTAGAACGATTATTGCTGAGACCTTCTTTTGGTTAGATTATGACAGCTGTTTAATGTATGTGTATGTTACGCTACATACATACACATACTATTATACAGCTTTTTCCATTATAAACGACATGCAGTAGTTAAAGGCTAAATGAAGCGACAACTTTGAGAATTAAAATTATATGTGCGGTGGCAGTGCTTGACCTTTAAGGCTTCATTCAAAAAATCACCTTATTAGACTGTAAAAAAATGTTGCATGAATATTTTGGATTTGGATAAATGCACTAACAATTTTCTGGAAAATGAAGGTTACTTATATTTTATAATTGATTTGTTTGTCCTAAAAATGGTGTAGCAAAAAGAGGTATTTTTAAAAACTTTATACTATAGAATTATTATTATTTGCAATCACTTGATCAATACGAGTATTATAATAGATGATTGGCAATCATGCGGTTCAATGACGATTCCTTGGCAAATGCCATAATCGCCGAGCAAACGGGACCAAGTCCCTTGTTAGTGACGAAGGTTGAGCTTCAGCTCATCTTTAACTCAATAAAAAACAAAAAGTCAGCAGGTGTCGATGGTATATCCAACGTTGTACTAAGGCATTTACCGATGGAAGCAATTGACATATACACCACGCTCTTCAATAATGCACTCAATAATGCATATTATCCAGTGCATTGGAAGACCGCTGTGGTTCATCCTCTCCCGAAAAAGGGAAAGGACAACTCCAACCCGTCAAATCTTCGGTCGATAAGTCTTCTTTCGAGCATCAGCAAAGATTTCGAAAAGATCATTAATAGGGCTCTGACTAAGTGGGCTGCGGACAACAAAATAATTCCGGATAAACAGTTCGGGTTCAAGGCGGGTCATGACACAATTCATGATGCGTCTTAACTCGTTTCTGATATCCAATGGAATAAATCAAAACAACAATGCACAGGTGCTGTTCTGATTGATTTGGAAAAGGCCTTTGACACCGTATGGTTAGAGGGTCTTTACCTAAAACTAAGCAGGCTTGGCATAAGCAAGCCATTGTTGTATATACTTTATGATATGCTTAACGGTAGAAAGTTTGTTGTCAAAAGTGGCAACGTAACTTCTACCACAACATTCTCAATTAAAAATGGTCTTCAACAGGGAGCGGTGAATTCGCCGATTCTCTTCAGCATTTACACCAGTGTTCTGATAGGTAGTCTTACAAAGGCAATTGCGTACGCCGACGATCTAATTGCGTACAGAACGGCCCGAAAGGTTGATGTTATTAAAATTCTCTTGCAGCGTGATTTCGACAAGATTCAGCGATATTGCGACGACTGGAAACTGAAAATAAATGTCCAGAAGTCGGAGACAATTCTGTTCCGGACTCCGTTGGCTAGGGCCATGAGGGATACGTGCAAGAATTGGCGCAAGATGGTCATCGTTGATCTTCATGGGCAGCCATTACCGAGCAAAAGTGTAGTGAAGTACCTCGGTATCTGGTTAGATCACTATTTATATTTCGACAGACATATAAATGCTGCTCTGACCAGGGCCAGAGGAGCATTTGCTCTGACGAAATGGCTGTTTTTTAGCAGTCGGCTTGACCCCAGAGTGAAGGGAATTTGCTACATGGCCCTCATACGGCCAATGATCGTTTATGGCTGTACTGTGTGGTTCAACGTTGCCCCTTCCCAGATGGAGAAGTTTCGGGTGTTCGAGCGGCAGTGTTTACGACGCTGTACCGGCTTATATCGAACAGCCGAATCTTCTTATGTGCATTACTATTCCAACGAGGTCCTATACAACGGGGCTCGAATCAACACAGAATTGACAATTTCGTGATAAAACTTGTTCGAGGTCACATTGCAAGAGCTATGTCTTCGACCAACAATTTAATTTTCGGGGCGTTCTATCCGAACGACGAGTATTTTGAAAGTGCGCGCTTGAGCGGCTTCGTTCCCCCAGAGGCATTCCACTTTTTAGATAGATGCGGTCTGATACAGGATAGATTGGCAGTTCCGTTAATCTACCACGTCAGACGAAGAACCGTGGATAGGCGACTCCTGTACAATCGGGACGTCATGGCACAAGGCGGAGCAGAGCTCCTTCGGTTCAGTAGGGCTGTGTCCGAACGGGACCGAACTGATAGGGTGAAGCAGGAGAACCAGTTTCAATGGCTTCAATCGGCTCTTGATAATGGGTAGTCGGGATAGGGTTTAAGCCTTGGCCGGCTTACATACTTGTTTTATAGTTTTAGGGTTTAGTTTTAAGTAGAATAGGCATGGTGGCGCAAAAAAAAATACAAAAAAAAAATTAAAAAATAAAAAGAAAAAAAAAAAAACAAAAAAAAAAAGAGAAAAAAAAACAAAACAAAAAAACATGGAATACAAAAAAAACATACAAAAAAGACAGTAAAATATAAAAACAAAAAACGTTAGATTTGCTGCTGTGGTTGTTCTAGTTTTAAGTAGTTTATAGGTAGAATAGGTAGTTTAAGTTAGTTTTAAGTTTTATTTAAGGACCTAACTTTAAGTAGTTTGTAAGTAAAAATAAATAAAAAAAGGATATTGGTATTAGTTTTTTGTTAAAATTTTCTAATAAATACAAAAATAAATGAAATAAAATTTAAATGAAGTAAAATAGAACTTAGGGCCGAAAGCCATTAGTATTAAGTGTTATAGTTTAACTTAGAGTGTCCGAATGGGACCATTAAGTTAGTTGTAAGTTATGGATAATTAGGATAGTTTTATGAATTTTTGTCTAGCTTTAAGATAGGTTTAAGATTGAATAAATAAAAATGAATTTGAAAAAAAAAATAGATATTTTCGTAGTTCTTGAAATTATCTTAAGTAGGAAAAAGACATAACTAAAATATTGGTAAAAATACGCCCTCAGACCCAATATATGAGGCGTCAAATCAAAAGAGACAAAAAAAACTATAATTACTGTTCCGGTTATATTTTGTGTTGGCTCTTTTCTTAATTTTCTTTTATATTGTACGAGCATTTAAAGGCATATGAATACCCTCATAATGAATATACACAGTGCGTGTAATTAAAAGGGGAGGATAGGATTTGAAAGGAGATACCGATGCACAATATTGAGTCTGGTAAAGCATTACACATTCGTGTAGTACGACTAAAAAAAGTATCTCTGTACTTCAAAGTACGACCGAAATGTGGCTCAAGAGTAAACTGATGGGAATTCCTAAAGGAATGAGTATTACGGTTGAATTTTTTGAGGGGAGGAATGCATTTGGCTATTTCCTTAGAGTATTGCTTAGTAGCAATGAAATAATGAGAGAAATGAAACCTTACCTTACGCCGACGGTGCTCGAGAGATGCAAAACTTTCAGTTAGAAAACTATCATTTTTAGAGCTCTCTTTCGAAATGTGTCCATAAGACTCAAGTGGGTTATAGGACCACCTGTCCAAACATGGGAATTATACTCAAGTTTTGGACGAATATAGGCTTTAGAAATTATAGCCATATCAAAAGGGTTAAAAAAACTTCTTGCATTTTGAAAGAAAACCTGAACACTTCGGCGATGACAAATATGTGATCACTTTACAACAAGTTGTTTGTAATGCACATACCTAGGACTGTGATCCTGGATGCAAGAACCATTTATTAATAGTGGCATTGGAGGAGGGTTACGCTTTTGCGACAGTAGAAAGCATTGAGTTTCAAAGCGTTAAATTCTACACGGTTTTGGCTTATCATACGCTGCCGTTGGTAGTCCACATCCGAAGAACAAGGATGAGAATCTAAAAACGAATATGAAAAGCTGAGGGTACTGTCATCAGCGAAACAATTTAGTGGGTTAGAAGTTTTAGACAAAAGATCATTAATAAAATAAGGAAGAGAGTTGGAGACAAAACGGAGCCCTGGGGTACACCAGCGTTTATTTTGTGGATATCAGATTTGAACCCGTCCAATTCTGCTTGAATTAAACGGTCCGAAAGGTAATTTCAAACCCAACGAGGAATTGATTCATCAATACCAAATTCATTCGGTGATATAAGGCATGAGATCAACAGTGGACCTACTGCAACGAAAGCCATACTGCCGGTCATTAAAAGCTTCCGTTCTCCAAGATATTTGTTACGTTGAAAATTGATCAGCGTTACCATGACCTTGGAAAGAAGGGTTGTAAGTGCAACTGGACGATAGTGAGATGGTAAGAAAGATTCCCCTTTTTTAAATGCAGTTTTCCATCCATTTGGAAAAGACCTGTAGAATAGGACAAATGAAAAAACTTACGCAGTGATTTTACCAGCGTTGAAGAAAACGGGCCAGCGGATTTGTGAATGTCAAGGTCTTTCGGTACTCTTGCAACTGCACGAGTGCGAAAGAAGATTCGTCCCATAAAATCTCTTACGCTGTCAAGCATGGGATGACTCATCACACTTACCGATAGCGTCGAACTAATAGCAATCTGTGCTGCAAGCAAATTGGCAATATCAATTGAGCTCACATAGGAGTGTTATTGTGGACGATCGCTGTTACCGAGGATGACGTGGTGTTTCGTACGAAACACCAAGAAATTTTTACTACCTTTGGGACATTGTAGTATTTTTTGCTTTAATTTCTGTTCATGCAAAAATTTGGTTCGTCGAATATGACAGTTAAAGGTATTTCTAGCTTGTTTGAACTTATTCCGGTTTTTTTTTGGTGGGGTTGGCTTTATAAAACTGGATACTTATATCTTTGATCTTAATAACTTCTTTACAGCTCGAATTAAACCATTAGTTTTCTTTGGGTTTGATAGATTTCAATCTATTCGGGATACAATTTCTCATTCCACAAAGAATTAAGTTTGTAATCATATCTGCACTGGAATCTACGTCACTATCGAGGAAGCATAGTGACCAGTTAAAGTTCCTGAAGAATTCATTGAGACCGTCCCAGTTGGCTTTTGTATATTGCCAAACGATTCTCGTAGAAGTTTTAACTTTAACTGCGGTTTTTTGACATGAGAAATTGGCACATATCACATAATGCTCTGATGTGCCTAGAGGCGGTAATACACTGACCGTATATTTATTAGGATCAGAGGTAAGAAACAAGTCTAGGGTGCTGGCGGATTGACCTGCAACTTCAAGAATCTGAGTTGGCTCGTCTGCTAACTTAGTCAGGTGGTTTAACTCAGCAAAAATCTCGACATACCTTTCTTCGAGTGTTGTCTGAACAGAATAACTCGGCCACAAAGAAATGAATACATTGATACCCGTTACAACGATCTGGCTTTGCGGAAATCTGATTCTTATTTTATCAAACTGAAAGAAATTCTAAAGTTTTATTTACGATTTGAAGTCTTAAGAAGTTAAATTTAGCATTTTAATTTGAATGATCATTAAAAAGTGTTTAGAAACAGTTAATAGATATCAATAGCCAATCTGCAAAAGCATTAATAAAAAAAATATCATCTAAACACTAAAAAAACAAGTAAATAAAAATTCCGATGAGTATTTGCGACATATAAACTTTAAAATGCTCTGCATTTAAAATATATTTTTTATTAAAAAATTGAAAATCAACAAGAACAAACAGTTGTTGGAACTTTTTTTTATTTCTTCTCTAGTTTTCACCTTCACCACATTTCTAAAACGACACTGATATTTTATTTCTAAGTTTTTTATCTCTGAATTCTGTTCAAGAGAAATTATTTTCCAGTGGTCCTATCGCGAAACAGTTTAGCACTGCAACCGGTGAAAGCTTTCGATTACGATAAAATTCATGATGGCCCTGAATATTGCAAAACTATTGAAAGAATTGAAAAAGGAGCCAGGAATAAGATCAAAATATACCTCAATTTTTTCTTAAAGTCGTTGCTGCATTTTTAGTTAAAAAAAAAAGAAATTGGGTGGCGCAACAGTCCGTGGAGGACCAGCGCGTAATGACTTAAAGCTTTCAACCATTCCTGTGTGCGAGTAATTGCAGGGATGGGGGGGGGCCTACAGCTTATATGCGGAATCCGATCGGCTAATTTGAGCACTTTTTCATGACAAAAAATACACTTGGAGAATTTGTCAATCTCTCGCAAGAGGCATAACCCGTGAAAAACCTTTGAATGACATAGGCAAGGAATGAAACCTAGACCTCCGCATGAAAGTCCAAAGCACTTTTTTTCAAATTCATTTTTATTAATTCAATCTTAAACCTATCTTAAAGCTAGACAAAAATTCATAAAACAAGCCTAAAAAACCATAACTTACAACTCACTTAATGGTCCCATACGGAAGCTCTAAGTTAAACTATAACACTTAATACTAATGCCTTTCGGCCCTAAGATCTATTTTGCTTCAATTTATATTTTATTTATTTTTGTATTTATAACAAAATTTGAACTTACTTACTTATTTTTATTTTTATTAACTTCCCATAGGAAGTTATTGTAATGGGTCCGATTTGTCAAATTGAAAATTTTGACATTTCTCGACGTTTCAAGGTCCCTAGAGTCGAAATAAAAGATTTTTAGAAAGATGTCTGTGCGTGCGTGTGTACGTACGTTTGTACGTCCGTACGTTCGCGAAGTTTTTTTCGTCCTCCATAGCTCAAGAACCAGAAGAGATATCGACTACAAATAAATTTTGTTATACAGATAAAAAGGCAGAAAGATGCAGAAAGGGCTCTCAAGAATATTGCGTGGGTGGTTTTTTTACTATAGCAGTTTGAAAAAAGGTGAAAATTTTGGTTAACCCTAAATATCTTACGAACCAAAAACGCTAGAGACTTGAATTAAATTTTATATAATATATTGTAACATGATACCAAACAGGTATGTTTTTTGAAAAAAATCAATATAACGGTTTTTTTTTAAATCAATAAAACTGAACAAAAAAAATTGTCACCTCCAAAATTTTACGACTGAAATATAATTTCATCTCTAAAACAATTTTGTGCAATGAAGAATAATGTTTTTGACATCTGATAAAATTTTGAGAAAAATCTAATTGACAGTTTTTTTATAAAAAATAAAAATCTAAAAAAAAACATTACTCAAAGTTGGTAAAAATTGAATATCGATTCAAATATCTTTTCAAAAACTTGAAATTTAGGCTTCAAACTTATTTTATCTTATAAGAAGTATTGTTTTCAACATTTTGAAGAATGTTGAGAAAAATCGAATTGACAGTTTTTTTACAAAAAATAAAAACCTAAAAAAAATGTATAAAAGTTGGTAAAAATTGATTTTCGACTCAAATATCTTTTCAAAACTTTGAGATATTGGCTTTAATTTACTTTTATCTTTCAAAACATCTTGTTGTCAACATTCAGTTAAAGTTTGAAAAAAATCAAATTGACAGTTTTTTTACAAAAAATAAAAACCTAAAAAAAAAATTTATAAAAGTGGGTAAAAATTGATTTTCGACTCAAATATCTTTTAAAAAATTTTAAATATTGGCTTCAAAGTAATTTTATCTCATAAGAAATATTGTTTTCAACATTTGGTAAAATTTTTAAAAAATCGAATTGACAGTTTTTTTTACAAAAAAAAAAACAATACTAAAACTTGGTAAAAATTTACTTTCGACTCAAATAGCTTTTCAAAACTTAAAAATATTGGCTTGAAACTTATTTTATATCACAGAAAATATTGTTTTCCATATTCAGTAATTTTTATATAAAAATCCAACAGTCCGTTTTTTCATAAAAAATAAAATCTACAAAAAATAGTATCTACGCAAATTTGGTAAAAATTGATACGAGTACATATAGACAAACTTTTAAGCAAGACAAATCGACAGACGGGATGGGAAGTTATCAGTGTGGGTCGCATCCCAGCCTCTTTTTCAATTTATAATTGCCGGCTTTGAAGATGATTCAATGGACATTGCTGTTTTGTATCCAGCTAATGACCTTCAACAACTCAAGGAATTGTCACATCGTTATGGTCAATTACGAATTCAACGGAATTTTAAAAAACAGAAAAGAAATCCCTTTTCTTCGTTTTTATTAAATAAGAATGACGACATTAAAAAACAAAATTGTTTTAATTGTTCACAAATAGAACACTTTTCAAGTTCGTGTCCAAATCCAAAGCGAGTAAAAGGTTCCTGTTTTCGTTGTGGTTCAAAAGAACACATTTTGAATAATTGCAAAGAAATCAAATCCTCAAGTTGCATTAGTGGACCAATTTGAAAAGATGATGATGAACATTTCTAAGGGATTGACGATGTTTTAAATTCTGTACGTTATCGTATAAATTATTTAGTAGAAGAGAGCCGCCGTTTAAAAAAAGATGGACACGCTTACAAGAAGACGTGGAAGGTGTCATTAGCCAAGCGAAAGCTAAATCTGTACTTTTAGAAAAAAACATCAAGAGCACTTCGTGAAGTGGCCGACACAGTTTCACTTGTGTTTTGTAAACCTATCCACTATGAAGAAACTTTCCAACAAACTACAACTATGTCAAAAAAACCCATTGTAGAAGCTTTTGGTGAATTATTGGCCAGCGTCACAGAACGTGATAATATCATTGAAGACTTACGTTCAAAAATTGGAAATACCATCAGACCAAATGAAGAACAATCAATTATGTGAACTTAAAAATTCCATTTCTATGAATGGTCAATATTTAAATCGAGGAAAACTTTTACAAAATCCAGAATTTTCAAGACAATTATATTCAAAAAATGAAGAATTAAAGACCAAAGTCTGTGGCTTAGAGCAAACAATTTTGTATCTTCAAAGTAAAATTAATGAGATCCAGCGAAGACCTTGTGAACGTTGTGAGCAAAATATTCATCGAACTAGCTCAGTTGAAAAACTTGAAAATCTTGAAAATGAGCTTCGATGGAAATGTAACAATGTAGAAACTTAAAAATCAGAAAATGATCAATTGAAAAGAGAATTGACAGAAATCCGAAGAAATCAATCCAAAACGAAACTTCTGCAGAGAAGAATACAAACTCCCGATAAAAAACCAGATCAAAAAGAATGGCTATAAAACTAAATGCTGCAGAAGAAAAGAATCTGGAACAGTCTAAATTAATTCAAAAACTTTCTAAACAAGTTGCATGCTTTCAAACAATAATCGAAGAATTTCATACAAATGAAGAAGAAAGAAAGAAAATTACTTCATAACTTTTAAGGAAAATCAAGCCTCCCAGATGGGAATTCAGCAAAGTATTAAGGAACAACTTAATCAGTTAAGTCAAATTCCGTATGATGGTATAATTGAAGCCTCTCGTATCCGTTCTTTGGTTGACACACGTGATTCTCAAAATTGATTTAATTTCCGAAAGGTTATACTAAATAAGTTGCTATTATTATTTAGGCAACGGCCTAGTCACTGATAAAGCTACCAAAACTGGTTCTCCTGCTTCACCCTATCAGTTTGGTCCCGTTCGGACACAGCCCTACTGAACCGAAGTAGCTCTGCTCCGCCTTGTGCCATGACGTCGCGATTGTAAAGGGATCACCTTTCCTAACGTGGTAGATTAGCGAAACTGCCAATCTATCCTGTATCAGGCCGCATCTAAAAAGAGGAATGCCTCTGGTGGAATGAAGCCGTGGACTTTCAAAATACTCGTCGTTCGTATAGATCGCCTCGAAAATTAAATTGTTGGTCGAAGACATAGCTCTTGCAATGTGACCTCGAACGAGTTTTATCACGAAATTGTCAATTCTGTTGATTCGAGCCCTGTTGTATATAGGACCTCGTTGTAATAGTAAAGCACGTAAGAAGAATCGGCTGTTCGATATAAGCCGGTACAGCTTTGTAAACACTGCCGCTCGAACACCCGAAACTTCTCCATCTGGGAAGGGGCAACGTTGAACCACACAGGACAACCATAAACTATCATCGGCCGTATAAGGGGCCGATGATAGTTTATTCTGGGTTCAAGCCGACTGCTGTAAAACAGCCATTTCGTCAGAGCGAAGGCTGGTCTGGCCCTGGTGAGAGCAGCATTTATATGTCTGTCGAAATATAAATACTGATCTAACCAGATACCGAGGTACTTCACTACACTTTTGCTCGCTAATGGCTGCCCATGAAGATCAACGATGACCATCTTGCGCTTCGTTACCCTAGTCAACGGAATCTGGAACAGAATTGTCTCCGACTTCTGGACATTTATTTTCAGTTTCCAGTCTTCGCAATAACGCTGAATCTTGTTGAAATCACGCTGTAAGAGAATTCTAATAACCTCAACCTTTCGCGCCCTTCTGTACGCAATTAGATCGTCGGCGTACGCAATTGCCTTTGTAAGAATCGGCGAATTCACCGCTCCCTGTTGAAGACCATTTTTAATTGAGAATGTTGTGGTAGAAGTTACATTGCCACTTTTGACAACAAACTTTCTATCGTTAAGCATATCAAAAAGTATATACAACAATGGCTTGCTTATGCCAAGCCTGCTTAGTTTTAGGTAAAGACTTACGGTATGAAAGGCCTTTTCCAAATCAACCAGAACAGCACCTGTGCATTGTTGTTTTGATTTATTCCATTGGATATCAGAAAAGTGCTTAGACGCAGCATGAATTGTGTCATGACCCGCCTTGAACCCGAACTGTTTATCCGGAATTATTTTGTTGTTCGCAGCCCACTTAGTCAGAGCCCTATTAATGATTTTTCGAAAACTATGCTTATGCTCGGAAGAAGACTTATCGACCGAAGATTTGACGGATCGGAGTTGTCCTTTCCCTTTTTGGAAGAGGATGAACCACAGCTGTCCAACGCACTTACCATCATGCCACGGGTACTACAATCTTTTGGTTTTTTTATCTGTAAAAGAAAGCATGTTTGCTGGTCTTGGGATATGGCCGGAAAAAAAGTGTCCCCAACGCACAAACTTTAGTACATATGCACAAACAAAAATCTCTCTAAAAAATCTTCAATTTAAATTTAGGGACCTTGAAACTTCAACATTTTGAATTCGACAAATCCAACCGACTGCAATAAATTCATATGGGAATGAAATGACAACCTTATAACAGCTTCTATGTTTATGAAAAATATCACAATCTTTTCATTTTAGTATATGTTCATACCCTATTTTCTCACGGCTTGATGTTAAAACTTAAAACCCTTAACACATTGTACAAAACGAAACGAAACCTAGACTTTACGACAATCACGTCAAAACTATAAAATAAGCATGTTACGAAATAACCAACTGACCGAGGCGAGATTCTGTTATCCTAAACCGAGCCCAAAACGAGACTACAAACTTATTAATTTGCAGGAAAAGTAAGAAACCGAGCCCGAAAGAAGACCGTGTTAAACGAGACCGAGATGAGACTGATATTTCCTGATTTTGACAAGACACATATGAGAATAACAAAAGCCTCGTCTGGCCTCTATTCAAAGCGATTTAAATAAAATTTAAATTTCAGAAAAAGAATCTGTTAATCAAAACACCTATTTCAATATCTCCGTAAAAGGGACAAAAAAACCAAAGAGAATATAAAATTCTAAAGAAAACCTTCCTGTTATTGAAATAATGTTAAATCAGATGTAACTTTTGAAAGAAAGTTAGAAATGGACAAAATAGTAAATGAACTCTGTTTACCATCGGTAGAGTTTTGTGTACTCCATTATTTGATAAATGAACAGACTCTCTTAATATCTCTTTGACATACAAATAAAATCCACAATCAATTACTTAAACGGTTTCTCTTTAAATTTTCGAAATGAATTGTTTTCGAAGTTCGAAAAGAATTTATTTAAAATAAAATCCAATATCTCCACAATTTATTCGAAACTTCTTATTTATTCGAAATGTGGGTTCCTGCATTAGATAAATGGCTTACACATTTATTTTAAGAATGAACAAAATTCTCTTAAATTAAAATGGATTACACATTTATTTTAAGAACGAAATTCTCTTGAACTATAATGAACCTTATACTGAGAAATAAATGTAGAACATAAAAAGAGTTTATCCTTAAAAACTCTTCATTAATTCATTTTGTACGTTTAAAGAGATAAGATATTTTTAAATAAGAGTATATTGGAATTCATTTTATACCATTTTTGTTAATCGATTTTTTCTTAAAAAAAAACTTATACTAAAAAAAAACTATTATCACGTTCGAACTTCGCTTCAGACATCTGTTTGAGACAACAGCACTGAAGAGGCTCACCTGAAATCTTCAGTTCTTATTCAACTTAGTAATTTTTGTTATATTAGTTTTCTTTTTTTTAACCGAAATTCATTTTGCCACGTTAATATTTGAAATGTATACTTTTGAAGTCGTCTTAATAGGTACACCGTATTTGTCAAGAGTCAGGACATTTTTATGTCTTTTGGGTTCTCCTTTAAGTTTGTGCTCATTTGCTTCGCTGGTTTCAGTTTTTTTTTTTCAAAGCTGTGTTTATGTCTAAGTTCGTATCCTTTTTTGTATTGTCCTTCCTTTTCCAATCCTCCCACTCTAACTATAGTAAAAAATGTGTTCCTATCTTTGGAGTAGTCTCGAAGTTTGGCCTTTGGTGGCGCTGTAGGATTGTATACACACTAAAAGGCGACAGCGTTTAAAGAAATTAGGTACATTTTTGCAACAGCTCTATGACTTGTGAAGAGTGTGGGGTGGGTTTGGGTATAGACAATTTTGCTAATCCGTCTGCTATGCAACATAAGTCGCACTGGGATACATATCTATACTTATTTTGTAGTTCTTGGTACTTTCTACCGCATCCACGTCTCGTGCGTCAATGCTGCATTATACCAATTTCTATGCATCCACCTGTAGTTGATTTTGTTGCATCATAAGGGTGAAGCAAACGGAATGGAGTTGAAGCGAGATTGAGTTAGTAGGTGGGTGGGTGGTTTGGGTATAGGTATAGGTATGTATAATATATGCTAGTGAGTGAAGTGAAAAAGGCAAAAATGGAGTTAAGGGAGGTTGGTAAAACGTACATAATGTGCACACAGGATGATTATAAAAAGGGGGAAAGGAAACTTGTTGAGCTTGAAAATAAAATATATGACCAGATGAACTTTTCCTAGGCATGGTTTATATACTAAGTTGGCTGATGCACAAAATGTATATATAAAGACATTGTAATAATAATGAATCCAATAAAATATAATGTTGACTGAAGTGTTGAATACGAAAGAAGCAACCCAAATCACTAATACCTTCTAAAGATGTTAATATCTTATTTTTAAAGAAAAAATTATTATTATTGAAACCAAATTTGTGTATTCTTACAATGGTTTTATATAAGCTGTGTATCTTATGATTACTTTAAAAAATAATAGAAAACAATTCAGAAAGGGGCTGGGATGCGACCCGCACTGATAATTTC